>NW_010197118.1:0-100995 GCF_000695765.1 Mesitornis unicolor | reverse complement strand
CTCTTTCCCCTTTCCATGTTTCCTGATAAGCACAACCTCTTGCCAGTGTCTGTTTTCCAGCTACCCTCTAACCATTGAACCATGCTGCTTAAGGGAGTGGTCAGGGTGCAGGTATGAGGCAGAGATTTTGTGATTCACAGCCGCAGTTCTAATCCATCAGCAACTGCACCACATGAGCCTCTACCTAAGACAGGAACAACTGCCCCTGACTTACTGGAAAGCTGCCTAAAGGTACAGCCACCATAAAGAGAGAGGAAAAAAGAATAAGGCTAGTCAGGGTTCATTCCTCTGATTATTTTAGAAGCATAGATGGTGATGATCAGAAGAAGTAGGTCTTCTTAGACCAGACACTCTACCACTTCCTGAAGAAAACAGAAAATCTCACAGGATGCCATATTAATCTCTAGCCTAATCTACTCAGCATGTTTGCCAATATATTTCAAACTCTTCAGTTTTATTTATACTCTTTCCTCAGCCATTTTAGCATTTAAGGGCTTAATTCAAGTTCAGTATCAATGTTGTAAGTAGTTCAAATGTGCTCCATTTCCTGATCTCTGCTTTGGAAACTTTGTATTTTAAACAAATCATAAAATGCATTATTTAAAATCTCTATTGGCTGTAGTTGTGGGATTTTTTTTTTAACTTCAAGGTATGGTGACTGTACTTCTGAATGTTCTTCTGAAAATAAGAGTTTTATTTTTCAAAGAAAAAAAGGCGTTTTATATAATTTTTCATTCAGAATATTGGTGTTTCTTGATGTTTTAAGAATCGCAGACATTCTTATTTATCGATCAGCATATGTTTCTTGGTATCAAATAACATGATTTCATAAATAGTAATGATCTGAATGTAGTGTTTTTATTTATGAAAATATTCATGACTCCTTCTCTAGAGTTTCAGAATTCAATCAGTTTTCGCATCTATTAAGACAAGAATTCAGATGAAGAGAGGAATTACCCATATGTAAGAGCATAGTGCGAACATATGTCAGAACTAGTGTTAAAACTGCATTTGGGAGGTCAGGAAGTGCAGGGGTAAAACAATAACTGCCAAAAGTCAAGCTGAGACAGATCTTGTAAAGGAAATTTAAGCAAATTGTGAAAGATTTTTCAACCATGCAAATAAAAAGAACAAGAAAAAAAAATGGAAACACTGTGCACTGAAGATCGGGATAGAATTAAAGATTATCTCATTTCCTATTTTAAATACTTTTATTTTCATTGAAGTTGAATTTGGAGAAGGGAGGAAGAAGAAAAGGATAGATTAGATGGTTAATGGAAAGAAAGGAATGGAAATTTCCACAACTAACATCTGAAAAATAAACTTTGTGATCTCCACTCACTCCAGCTCATAAGGACTCTTCATCTCAGATACCTGAAGGGACTGACATGCAAAAATAGATGTCCAGCACAAGGATTTTCTACAGTGGAATCAAGACATAGTGGGCTTTCATGATGAGAGAACAGCAAATATATTGCCAATATTTAGGAATTGAATGGCAAGAGGTAAAAAATCCAAAAAGCTGCTAACTACGAGCATTTGTGCATATGTCTTTGTACACATTTTGAAGGGAAGAATAATAGAGTACAGATTAATGAAAACAGGATTATATGCAACATAATTTTAACAAAGGAAGATCATAGCATAATAACATATAAGTTTATGTTCTTTTGTTGTTCTGTTTTGTTTGTTTGTTTGTGGTGGTTTTTTTTGTTTTGGTTTGGTTTTTTTCAGTTTTGTTTGCAAGATACCTGCTTTCTAGGCAAAGGAAATTCAGTAAGTGTTGCTTAACCCACAGGAAAACATTTGATAGCATACAGAATATGAAATTAGGTATTCAGCTGAGGAAGATGTGGAGTTTTGTAAGAACTGTACACTGGGAAAGTATCTGGTTTAGTGGAGATTATTAGGGAAATTATTAAGGGAAGCATTTAAGCTGGAAGGATGGGTCTCAGATGGGTCATCTTGTTTAGTACTTTTATAAATAAACCTGGCACAAAATGAGGAAGGAGCAAATAGACTGCAGTGATAGCACAGCCCAAAGGGGGACCATCAATGCAGTGTAGGACTGGGCTGTTACACTCTAAGAACTGGATGACCTTAGAAACAATAATAGAAATAGGATGAAGATTAACACTCCATCCAGGGTAGTATGTAGGGTTAGACACATTCAGATTCAGAACAAAACCTGCTGTTGTCAACAGGATTGTCATCAGCTGGGGAAAAAGCCAAATGAGGAGAGAGAAACAGGCCTGTTTGATTACAGAAAGACTGTGTCGCACAACTGTGAGGGAGCGGGGAAAGTGGGGGCAATTTCAGGTGAGATACCGTCAACAGAGGGGAAATAGTAATTTCATTGTGCGAGACTCAGCTGAGGCCTCATCTAGAATACTGTGTAGAGAGCGGTGCTCTGCAATAGCTGGGTAAGATTAAATAAACCTGAACCAAGTGGGAGCTACTTGAATAATGTGGGGAATGGAGATCTATGAGTATTGACCTGGCTAATCTAATGAAGAATGAGAGGAGATTGATCACCCTAAATAAATACAGTACCACATAAGAGGGGGAGAAGAAGCATGTATAAATCATGTGTGATTACATTAAGGTTAAAAGTGAAGGGGAGTTATCTAACTATCAGAAAAGCGAGTTCTTAAACAGCTTTTCAATAGGAGTGGCAGAAGAAAAGTATCCACCTGGCCTCAACATAGGTCTCAGGTGACTGATGGAAGGATTTTATGTTGTCCTGCAGCACCTGAAATTCCTGTGAGGAGTTATCTTTGCTGGCAGAGAGAGCACTCCGCATAATGAGCATTTATGCACTAGCATCTGGTTTCTTGAAGGTCATCTTTTGACTGCATATTTGTCTACTTTTGCCCTCTGTTGCCCCTCTTCTTTCATTTTGCCCCTTTCGCAATCTACATCGGTTCATTCTACTGCCAGTCTCCATGCATGGTGTCTTTTCTCCAAGGCTTCCAACAACATTTGCAATATCATAAGTTAATAATAGTAAATATGGCCATTTGCTTCTAAGGAGAATAGTTGCACATAAAGACAGGTTGTCTCCCAAGGTATCCTTTCTTTTTTTAAAAAATAAGAGACTATGTTATGTGTTTTAGATCTAGGTTATAGCAGCAGCTTAAAAAGATGATGCCAGTATATCGTATTACTTTCCACAAAGGAAAAGCATCCATGCTGATTGAGACATTGAGGAGATGCAGTTCAGAGGCACATCATGCCCTTGGTTGTCTGATTCCCTGTCAAGACACCTTTGTGCAACTCTATTTTTCTGTCAGCATCTCTCCAATGCACAAAAAGATTTGAAGTAAGAATCATGAAACAGGAAGGTTGTGGCTTTACTGCAGGGCTATCAGCTGGAGGCTTGTGCAGATGAAAGCAAATGAGTCCTGCAAAGACTAACATTTAAGAGATGCCTTGGAGGTAAAACAAAACATTCACAATAAAAGGGTATGTTACCTACTGTGCTGAGTCTTATGAGCTATGTGTTGAGTACCACCCAACAGCAGACCCAAATGAGGGAACGCTGTGGGGAAATGTTCTCTTGAATCACAAACCTGGCTAAACTAACCTAAATATCTGTTTCTGTGATGAGATTTGTCTGTGAAGCTTTTGGCCACATCATTCTGTTTTCACTTTACTCAAAGGAAATTGGGTTTTGATAGATGGTAATTTAAGATTATGTCTCATTTATGTAGACAGTGGATAGATTTGTGGCGATTTACATGAGAATTAACATTGTGCCCCAAAAGGACTTTGTTCAAGTTTCCTTTCTCATTAGCTTTCTGCAGTACTTCCTGTATCAACTGATTTCCTCATTGGTATTCAGCAGTAAGAGCATGGATAATCTTAGATTTTAAATGGAATCCTGTCTTTTTGTGTTGTTGTTGTTGTTGTTGTTAAGTTGCCTATGATTACATTATTAAAATGCCTAGTAAGAAACTCTGGTCAACAGATGTCAACTAAAATGCAGCTACACACAAGTAATTTGCTATCCTAAGTAAAAGCCAAACAGGGTGATTTTCATTTATTATGTCTCCTGTTGACTTCATTTGGAAATACACATCCAGGCTTTGGCTGAAATGTGTCCAGAAGTCCTGTATGTTGGAGCAATATAGGTTGTGAAATGCACTGATTTTGCACTTCTTGAGAGCTCATCCTTTGGGCCAGTAGATGCAATGCACTCTAGGAGAGCCATTGTTGGCACTGAATATTATTGAATATTGAGTCCAGTGCAAACAATAACATTGCCTGACCAAGCTAGCGACAGCCTGATTCTGAGCTCCTACACACAGGGTAATTCTACATCATGCCGTTCAGAGTGACACTAGATTGGACCATTTGTGAGCTAAGAAATGTATCATTTTATTGTGTGCATATACTTCCATCAAGAGTCTGCTGAAAAACAGCTTGTGTTTGGGGTTGGAATATTTATGGAGCATCTTGCAAATAATTTTCTAATTCTGCCATTTAGCACCTTCTTCACGCCATATGTTCTGCCATATCTTTCTGAGCCCTTTTTTCTAACTGAGATGTTAAATCTTGGTATACTAAATCTCAGTTCTGGGAAAGGTGCATGAGGGGGAAATGAAGAGGTTTTAAAATTTGTTTTAACTTACAGTTATTGAGCTAACAATTTGATGCTCCTCTTACCCCCGCCCCCAGAATGAAATTCAGTTATACACTTCAAAGCTGTGCAACACGTTTAGATGAAGCATATCTATTTATGGCTAGTGCATTGCATTTTATGAGGCAGAAGGGGAGGTGTGGTTAATGCATCTTACTACACACTCCCAAGTTTAAGCCTGATCCCAGGCTAGTGTGGAAGCTGATGGAGCTGTGAGTACCTGGCAAGCTGGTGACTCAAATGCCTGCTAAGCCCTGGATTTTCCTCTCCTGAAAGCTGTCTTAAAGTGGAGCAGCTTTAAAGGAATCAGAGCTTTTAGGATGGTTGTCAGGAAAGTTATTGCTTACCTCTTTTTCTGGTGAGGGGTAAGCTGCCTTGAATTACCTTGCAAGTATATTATATTGGCCTTGTAGTTGGTTAAAAAAGCTCATCTTTTAATGGCTCTACCCCTACATTTGCATCCTACAGTACTAATAAACAATCCAATTAAGGGAGTGAAAGTAGGAAGGGAAGAAGTCAGCAAATTTTCCAAACTATATTAAAATTCAAGTCTTTCAAATGCTGTGATTTGAGTTCACTTGGTCTGTTTTTTGGAACATATTTATTAGCCTATAAATTTGGAGCTAGTCTATTAAGTCCTTTCTGCCTGTATTCTTCCTAAACTGTTTAGAATTGTATACCATCATGTTGCAAAGTAAATCACCAAAGCATAGAAAGACAACAGGCAGTTTTTATATACTAAAAACCCCTGACTTCTATGAATAACTGAGGACCTGACCAATGCAGCTCCTTAAGGGCAAAAATATTGATCTCTGGTTGCTAAATATTTGTCTGGTAATTTCATCACCAGTCATTTTGTTGTAGGGGCTCAGGGCTTTCAGTTCTCCTGAATTTCTAGCTTCCCATGTAGGCCTAGGTCTGTTGTTAGGTGCCTAATCTGGTGCACCTGTGTTTTCAAAAGTTTACCAAAATTCCTAGCAGGCAGGTCTGTCTCCAGCCATTCCAAAGTGATAGTTTTATTCTGCATGATTGATAGGAGATGTCTTGGCTCTACATCCAAAGCATAACACTGTAAATCACTGGTTTTCATTTGTAGGGAGTAAAATTATATTCGCCTTTTGCCACCATTTATCATTCTGACGCTAGGCTTGATATGTGTTCTTGGTTAAGCTCTGAGAAATCGGGGCATGTATCTTATGAAGACTGTGCATGGCATCCTTTTACACTTGTATATATGTCAATAGAAGAAACAGGCTTGTATTTTCTCGAATGCTTTCTGCATGTTAATATGCTTCAGTATATGACTGCCTAAGCCTGTTGCTCAGAAGGTTACCACGATGTAATTTTTGCTTTTACAAGTAAAGCACAAACCTAATCATGCCTGCATCTTTGACTTCTTCTCTCCTTAGGGATAAGGTCTATTTATCTGAAACTTTTTCTTCTGTGAGCTAAAAAATGGACTAGCAACTGTATTTCTCTATATCAGTTTGTCCTGTGGGAAATTGTCTCCTTTTATTCCAAAAGTCTTGGTCTAAACCAACTCTCCAGAGGCACCTTAGGAGCCAAAACAGGTTATTAAAGTCTCTCTGGTTATAGATTTTTCTCAAAGCCTCTCATGTAGTATGTTTTTATTCATTTGAAGTTTTCCAAACAGGATAGTAACTGCAAGCACAATTTCTGTTCAGCGATTGCTCTCAACTGAGTCTATGTCAGGTTTGAGGCAAATAGTATTAACCCCTTTTCCTTTTAGACAAGTGAAGGGGTGTGAAACAACTCCCAGAGGAGCAGGTTCCACATCTGTAACTCTGGTAAACTAAAGGGGTTTACAGACTGGAGATTTGAAGTTAGCATAGACTGAAATACCATTTTTTCTTGGACGAAACCATCCTACCTCAAGAATGTCCCAGCAGTTTAGTTTTGTGTGGATACAGTTCAGAAGAGATGTGGAAATTCCAGACCAGAAAATGAAGAAGTTGTTCCAAGTCCTTGTATCAGATGCACTCTTTTATCAGGATAGCTCAAAGGTGAATCTGCAGCTTCCCAGAAAGATATTCCCAGTGCTGCAATATCTTTCCACAGTATATAGTCAGAAGCAACATAGAGATAATTTGTGTTGTCACAAAATTAGTTATGTGAGCAATTAGTCCCATGTTTCCTGTGCCTAGGAAGAATTAGGCTTAAGAATGTCAAAGGGCTTTATGTTTGCTGTTTGCTCCATTGCTACCTCCACGATTATTGATGATCTTGAGCTCACATGAAAAAATAGGATACTCGTCTTACTGAGAAATACATAAAACATCAGAAAGAGAAAACCACTTCTTTGCCATGTGGAATAAAAGATGCAAAACTTGCAGTAAATCCAACACGAACTTCATTACAAGAGTGCAGACTCCTGTCACAGTCCACATAGTGTATATCAGCATGTAGACCAACATCTACAAATTGATTTATCATGATGTAGATCAACAGATTACATCAACAATGTAGATCTGTCCCCGCTCCATTTGATCATTAGCGCTAGTTCAGAACATGTATTTTTTAAAAAATAGAAATCAGACCATGTATTTTTCAAAGTAGTTCATTGATATGGATATATTGGAAAGGGACATCCACACAATATTATAAAACTGCATGGAGACAAAGGATTAAAGGAGTCTACCATTTATATTAGAGGCTTGTAGCTATGCTATTTATTAGCATTTTTTCAGTGTACTTTTTAAAAAAAATATAATATTCAAAATAGATTAAAGTAAATAAATGAACAAAACCATTTCACACTGATAGCAGAAGAAAAGTCAAGGCAGGATAAGAAAATATAGACACATCATAAACAGATAATGTATAAAGGTCACCAAGCTACATAAATGACACCACCTTTTTTTTAAAAGTTTATAGCTGATGCACTCAAGTTCACAAAAAGTAGGTCAAAGCAGTGTCTCATTTAATTACATCCCATGAAATTGCATTTTGTTTTGCATGATGAGAGTGCTGAACACAGGACTGGGCACCAGCTACTGCATCGCTTGTTTGGTTGGTTCTTCTGTTCATTTGGCTTCTCACCCCTTGACTTGCAGTGGCCTAACTGGGAGCAGTATCAAACTTCGTTTGCTTATATTTACCCAACTGTACCCTGTGTATACTCGTGTTTATATGGCTGAACTTTGTCTGGACTGACTGTTCTTCATTGAAGTGAAATGCGTAAGAAGGATAAAGCATAATTTCACAGATTTTGTAATTGTTTTAAATTAATAGTTTGCTATGTTGTTGAATTTCTCCTGTCCTTCAGTGCCCCTACTCAAAGCTGTTTGCCACAGCTGCCCTCGTACTGTGGCACTGGTGCATGCAATGCCCTGTGCTTGGTCAGGCTACGAAACAGGCAGGTGTCTGTTTTTTAAAGAGAAAAATATTTTTCTTTTAATCCTCACTATTTTTGGATGTTTATAATCCACGTGCTTGGTCTAATGTCAGTGACTACCCTGTAGTTTATACATTCCTGGGGTCATGAGGTGCCCTGAGGAAGGACCACATGTGGATATGGTCCCAGTTATTCTGAATTATGGAGGAGGCCAGACCCTGCAGTGCTGCGCAGTGCTGTTGCAAGAAGGGGGACTGAGAGGGGCTGTGCACCTTTTGGCTGAGTATGCTGCACAGTAAGCTGCAAGTGAGGGACAACAGGGCAAAGGCTTCCCCCCAGCCATGAGAAGGGGGCCCTGCACCTGGGGAAGAGGGGAAATCCCCCTCTGGCCTGTCAGGTGATGCCTGTCCTCCCCCCATGCCATCTCTGGTGGCTCATGCCGGTTTGCTGGAGAGCAGTGGGGACACTGTACGGGAAGCCAGGGCCAGAGTCATAACCTTCTGCTAGAGGGAGGGTGGTGGTCCCCAGGGAGGCCCTGTGGGCAGCCCTCCCCTGCCCTTCTTGCTCTGACTAGGGACAGTGTCACCCAGCACCTCTGTGGGTTCGGCAGCAGCCCTGTCCTAGCAATCCAGCCCAGCCCACTAGGAGCTGTCTGCCACCTCCCACAGAAGGGAAGCCTCTGCCTCCTGCCTGACAGGGTGCCATGAGGTCCTGTGTCCCAGCAGGCCCCAAAGCTGGAAGCCAATCCAACAGGGCTACCATCATCCCTGGGGGCTCTAGTCAAGTGGCTCAGCCTCTCTGAGCTTCCTGTGCAAGCAAGATAATCTTCCTTTCTCGGTGGGTGCCAGAAGGAAAATATATTCACGCTTACAAGGGTCACATGCTGCAGTTGCATGGGATGTGATTACTGTTCTATTAATTACAGTTATTAGTTTGGACATTTTCCAGTGTGCTGAGGGAGACTGCCTTTCCATGGAGCAAGAAATATTGGCAGCATACTTTTAAATTCAGTCCGTGTATTTTCTCCCTTTTCTGAGTGTCATCCGAGTTTCACAAGAAATTTTTAAAAAAATGAAAGGAGATGAATTTCTACAGAGTTTTGGGAAGAAACTTTTTAAGCAGCCTCCAACAAACTGAGAAAGTAGATAACATTTGACCTATTGAGTCATGTATTTTCAAAAAGCATGAGGAGAGGATGAGAGAGGAGAGGAGAGGACCTAGAGAAAAACCCAGAACAAACACAGGAGGCCCACACGTGGTATGTCTGTCTCTTGTCCTTCATTACTTACTGTTTATTTTTGAGAGGCATAAGGTGAAGCTGGAACTAAGGAGGAATTTTCAGGCTCAGTTAAGGTTTATAAACTAGCTGCTGAGACAAGCAGCTTTTCAGATGTCCCTAAGGTCATTTCACATACAAACTCATTGTGGCAGGGATGCTAGGCAAGTGCTTGGAGTGTGGTGCTCAAAGCTAAGCACAGCCAAAGTTTTGTAAACATCAGGAACAGGTATCCCTAACTGCACAGCACTGCAGTTCAACAGGCAGCTCTGAAGCACAGCGGGATAGGTTTGTCCTCGGCTATAGTCTGAGAGTTGATGCAATTGTGCTTGATCTGAAAATTTGTCTCACTGAAAGCAAATGTGTCCATAAAGCAACTGTGAAATGTTTGTCACTCAAAAAATGTCATCTAGCCGCTGGCAGTAGCTGTTATAACCGTGCTGCAGTCATGAATCTCCAAGCTTCAGAAAGTACACAGGTCATCGTATGCACTGTGTGTATTCTTAGGGCTTTCTTTTGCAATTTCCTTTGTACCTAATACAGCCAATTTTCCATGAAGTCAGGAGAGATAAAAAGCAAAAATTGGAGACAGTGGCAGGGAAGGGTATGAAAATTCTGGCAGAGCTCTGCTTTTTATCTGTCAGGTGCCAAAGGGACTCATCTAATGTTCATATCTAAATTTGCATACTTACTATATCTAGAAGATGAACATAAGCATAATATTTGCTAAGGGTCAAATGCTTTTTGCTTTGTACTTGCTTGCAGCGTGTAGCCATTTACTGAGTAGACAAACTTGGTACTCAGGATCATTAACGAAAAACCTCAAAGATTAGTCTTCCAGTACACTTCTTTTTAAGACTCTCCCACATGTGTATGGATGGGACTGTTCTCTGCTGCTTCCCTGTAACTTTCATGTTACTTCACACTTTCTGTAGTGATACACCTGTTTGAAATGGCAAAAGCATTCCTTTGACTTAGAGAATAGCCATACCTGAGAGGATAATAGTTTAATCATTCATTAAATAGAGAGGGATGAATCTGTTTTTATGAAGAAGCAGTCCTGTCTAGTTTGAAAGTAAACAAAGCATTTGTAGCAGTTAAATGGAATATTCTATTTGCCCATGCTTCTTGTTTTTGCCTAGGTGTGAAAATGCCATAATACCATGAGAAAGCTATTTGGTCATAAATCTATCAAAAACTTGAAGAGATGTGATTCCCGAATGGCAGTTTTGGCAGTGCAAGACAGGAATAATGGCTTCATAACAGTTAAAAACCGTTCTTCAGTTTCCCACTGCCTCCTGAGTTTCTGTTACTGTCTGTTTTGAGACCAGTTTTGTTTTCTTTCTACTAATGGAGATACACTCCCACAGGTCAGAAAGCTAGCTCTGCTTGTCAGCTGTGTGGGCATTGAAGTCAGGGATATCATATGCATTTTCTCTCCCTGATTGCAGCAATACAGATGTCATTTCAGTGTGACAAAACCTTTTCAAGACTAAAATGAGTGTAGTGGAAGGGACTAGAAAGGCATATTCTGTCACATACTCTACACAGGAGCTGAGTAATTTAACCAAGATGACACACTAGTAGCAGTATGCAGTGACTTCCAAGAGCAAAAAGTTTCAGGTAATTTCTCCTGTAATGTATCAAATGCCATTATTTTCCTTTAACATTACTGGCAGACTGATAGGAAGAATAAGACGCCACTTAATTAAGAACAAATAGATGTTCTGATTTCCACCTCTGCCCACCATTCCACTCCTACCTCATTTAATATGACTCAGCTGAGATAATCATCCAAGCAGCTATAAAGCAAAGAACAGCTGCCCTTTGTCCTTTGGTGTAGCAGCTACACTAGACTCCTTGGCACTTGCTAACATTTCTCACAGTTGCAGCAGAAGAATAATAGCATTCCTTCATTACTTCTAAGTGCTGATCTGAGATAATCCCTTGGGCACCAATTGAGCACCCTATGTCCCAGCAAGCAGTCTCGAAAGGGGACAAGATAAATGACTGACAAAAAATCAGCTGTCCTCTCCATATATCTTCTGATCACCTCCCTGCTGCTGTCAGTTGCTCTGTTGCTGAGAGTTGAATGAAGAATGGTTGAAGGGATTTTAGCCAAAGTATTAATAACTTTCCATTCCTTTGTATGGCAGGAGCCCACTTAAATGACAATAAAACATCGCCAACAAGGAAAAGCAAGTCTCCTTAATGATCAAATTCCCTAAATGAAAATGGCATAGAGCCTTGTCCATAACTCTTGCTGAGTATTTAATCTCATCTCCTTCAAATGTTGCTCAAAAGACGCTTAGGACTGCCGAGGATGCCTTTTCCACAGTGAGGTATCTGTGAGGGGCTTTCTATCGAGAGAAAATAGAGCCGTCAATACTGGTAATGGTGCTGCAGAGAGACATTGGGGTGTTTTTATCTAGAAGATGATACTGAAAACAGTATAGCTACTGACACCTATTGTGATAAATGGAATTTAATATTGGCTCAAGATGAAAAGTTATAATAGAGTGAAAAGGAATTGCCTGAACACAGTTCCATGGTACTATATAATTTAAGATACCCGGACATTTCTGACTGGAGATGATTGATTAACTGGTATATGTATGTCTGTAAATTTATGTACATAATGTAACACCACCAAAAAACATTGCTATAGTTGGTGCATTCTTCTACTTGTCCTGCTTCTGTGTCTGATATGTGTCCTTTTGGTTTGGTTCAGCAAAGCCCCAGAAGCTGTAGTTTAGAGAACTGTTTACAGGAAGCTCTGCTGGAAGCTGTGTAAAGTTATTGAATATTAGGATTAGAAGTGGCACATGCATGCAGATTTTAATGACAGATGTCCCTCTACACCACTTGGAATCACTGGCAAAATTCCCAGTGATTTCAATGATACAGAATCAGACTTCAGGGCAGCAAGCATTGTAGGAAAAATACTCTCCTAGTTCTTGGCATCTGATGTAGTTGTAGCCACTGGGAAAAGCACCCAGTCATTGAGCATTTAAAGTTGTAACTAAACATTATGGTTAAGATAAACTTATTTAGGACCAGGACTTGAGTTGAATGTGTATCAGGTACAATTACAAGAGAGAAATGAATACTTTTCACTTAGTTCTTTACTAGATAAACTAATTCAGCTTTTCCCTCTTTTTGTAGAATACTCAGAAGTAGAACACGTTTCTCCAATTTACTTGATAAATCACTTTTCCTTGCTGCATATTTTCAAAGTTTTTCTTTTTAATTTCTCAGTTGTTTGTGATTCTGTGTATGTTGAGTTATCTGAGCTAGACTGTTATTTCTTATGTAAACTCTAGAAATGTTTTGCCTTTATATTAATTTTCCATTTTAAAAATTGCATGAATTTATCTTATATTCTTGGAGAGCCTGAAAAGCACCTGCTACTTTGCAACCTTAAGGCAAAAAGAACATCCCCATTTAAGTAAGGGAGAAAAATAAACATGATATAGATATCAGGGAAAATGGGTGTTGTTTCTCTTCTCTCTGGGCCACAGGCCAATTTGAAGCCATGTCTGCAGCAGAAGGTATTAAAAAAAAAATCATAGTGCACAATATAAAAGATGTAGCCTGATCCCTACTATTGCTATTTTCTTTAAAGTATTTGGCATTTGCTCTATATCAGTAGATTACTAAGTGAAGAATTAATCCAAAGAATCGGATAACCTCTAGTGATAACCCTTACAGAGAACAGATAACCCCTGTAATTGAATGCACATAAAGCACGAACCAAATAGCATACATGGCTTGAGTAAAACTGGTCTAAGTGCACTGTTAACCATGGGAAACACAGGATCTTTTTTTCTGTGGTAAATTTTTGATATACTGCTCTGCCATTCTTTTTGCTTTTCTTTTCTTTATTTTCTCTCTCTTAATTCTTTCTATTCAGCGACAAACACTCTATCTGCTCTCACTCTCTCATTGATAGGTTTTTCTTTTACATCCCTGCAACTACGAGTTGTAATTTGCAATACCTGTAACATCCATAGGCTAAACTGGAAGTGGTTGTGCAAGTAGCGCACCCACCTAACTCGATGTTGTCTGAAAACTTACTGAGAGAGCACTCAATCCCTCGTCCATGTCATTGATATAGATATTAAGCAGGAGTGGCCCCAACACTGGGGAACACCACTTGTGACTGGCCACCAGCTGGATTTAACTTCATTCACCACCACTTTCTGGGCCCTGCTATCCAGCCAGTGTGTGATCCAGCAGAGTGTACACCCACTCATCCAAGCCTTGGGCAACCATTTTGTTCATGAGAATGCTGTGGGGAACAGTATCAAAGGCTTTACTGAAATGCAGGTAAACAACATCCACTGCCTTTCCCTCATCCACCAAGGGGGTCACCCTGTCATAGAAGGAGATCAGGTCCGTTAAGCAGGATCTGTCCTTCATGAACCCATGCTGACTGGGCCTGATCATCTGGTTGTCTTGTAATAGTGTGTAATGGCACTCAGGATGATTTGTTCCATCACCTTCCCTGGCACTGAGGTCAGACTGACAGGTCTGTAGTTTCCCAGATCCTCCTTCCGGCCCTTCTTGTAGATGGACATCACATTTGCTAATCTCTACTTCCATTGGGACCTCCCCAGTTAGCCAGGACTGCTGATAAATTAGGAAGAGTGGCTTGGTGACCACATCTGCCAACTCCTTCAGCACTCTGAGGTATAAACCATCTGGCCCCATAGATTTATTTATCTCTGGTTGGTGCAGCAGATCACTAACCATCTCCTCATGGATTACGGTGGTCTCATTCTGTTCCCCATCACTGTCTTCCAGCTCAAGGTGCCAGGTACCCAGCAAAAAACTAGTCCTGCTATTGAAGACTGAGGCAAAGAAGGCATGAAGTACCTCAGCCTTTGCCTCATCCTTAGTCACTCTGTTTCCCCCTGCACCAAATAAAGGAGGAAGATTGTCCCTCATCCTCCTTTTGTTGTTAATGTATTTATAGAAGCATTTTTATGGTCTTATATGGCCATGGCTAGATCAAGTTCTAGTTGGGCTTTGGCCCTTCTGATTTTCTTCCTGCATAGCTTTACTGCACCGTTGTAGTCCCTCTGAGTGGCCTGCCCCCTTTTCCAAAGGCCATAAACTCTCCTTTTGTTCCTGACTTCCAGCCAAACCTCTCCATTCAGCCATGCTGGCCTTCTACCTGGCCCATCTACCTGGTCCATCTTTCAGAATGTGGGCATGGCCTGTTCCTGCACCTTTAGGACTTCATTCTTGAAGAATGCCCAGCCTTCCTGGACTCTTTTGCCCTTCAGAACAGCCTCTCAGGGAACTCTTCCAATCAGCCTCCTGAACAGGGCAAAGTCTGCCTTACATGAGTCCAAGGTGGCAGTTCTGCTAACCTCTCTCCTGACTTCTCCCAGAATCAAAAACTGTTATTTCATGGTGACTATGCCCAAGATGGCCTCCAGCCATTACATCTCCTGCAAGTTCTTCTCTGTTAACAAGCAGCAGGTCTAGGAGGGCACTGTCTCTCTTTGACTCCTTCACCAGCTGTGCCAGGAAATTGTCTTCCACACACATTTACAGCTGTTAATCAGATGTTAAAACACTCACTTTCAGAGAAGTTCCACCTTCCACAGCAGGCTAGCAATAACCAAAATACAACCCTGGCTGACCTGTTTTGCAGTGAGTAGTGCTGTTAAAATGCCTGCCTACCAGCAGAGGCCTGTTCTACTAAGACCGTTGAGCCTTGCAGGCAGTCTCCGCTGCTTCTCTCTCTGTAAACATCATCAAAGCTACTTGAGCTAATTAATTACAGGCTGAGGGATTTTAATACTTCGAGATATATGTACCCAACACAAAGAGTCTCCCAGTGAGGAAAGGAAACTTTTGACTCTATGTTTGAGCTAGATATTTGTAGAAATACATCATCACATTCAGGATGCCAGCATTTCTTTTAACACATAATTTTTCATTTTTCCCTGGAGGTATTATTTAGCATCTTCTGACCAGAAGTCATCACTCTCAGAATGGCTCTGACCAGAGCTGTTATCAGATAGCCCAGCTCATGCCACCTTTGCTGTCTGGAAAACTAGCAGGTGTGGGGCTGTTGTTGGCACAGTGAGGAGCAAGGACTGAAGGCGGCAAGTTCCTTCAACACCCATTAGCTTTGCGTCTGCCAAGGACAGGATGCAGTGTTCAGTGTCACCATATGGAATGCAGGCTGAGAGAAATTAAAAGAAACCATAGTTCCAGTTCCTGGGAACTGCAGCTGCCCCTAGCAAAATATAGCCTTCAAAATTCAGAGATGAGGAAATGTCTAGAAAGGTGTAAAGTTTGTACTCGTTATCTGGGGTATGTTAACATACTCACAATTTCCTCTATGGCCTTGCATTAAACTTGCCTTCTCAGTGATTTTTTTTTCCACTTCACCTGCAAGTTCAGCCCACAAAAGCACATTTCTGAGTTTTTTCCCCTCACAGTTCAGTGGCAAAACTTCTGCGAGTTTCAAAGGTACTGAATCCAGCCCTAAACAAGTCCTAACATGAGCAAAAAGGAAATTAGCTCAGGTAAAAAAAAATAAATAAATCTCCTCAAGGAGAAAATTCTTTAATGCTGCTCTCCTTGAGCTGATCTCAGTCTTCATCATCTTGTCACACCATGGACAGCAAGTATACGGGGGAGTCCTGTGCATTGAAAAGGAACCTATTAGGGCTGTGAAGAGGAAATTCTTGAGACACCACTATCATCACACAGGAAGCAGGATGCAAATACCATAGCAAAAATAATTTATGAGAGAACTTCAGAGTCTGGGATAATACTTCTATTACCTGTTAACAGGCTTATTGTTGCAAATATTTGAATAGTTTTAATGAGTGAACCAATACAGAATACACTATTGCCTTTCACTGTATTGGCATTACAGTCATGCTTGGTGGCTCCAAAGAAGATTGAGACCTGCTGTGTTAGACAGTATGTCTATTCAGCAAGATAAATGGTCTCTATCTCTGCCTTTATACATAAAAGAAACAGAGTTAATACTGTTGTGCAGGCAGTGATCTGAAACACGGAGGGTTTAAGTCATTGAGACAGAATAAGAAAGAGCTGAGATCTAAATCCATATCTCCCAAGCTCCAGTCCCTGCATTACCCATGAGTCTATCTGCCTCTTCAGTATGCTGTTGTACAACAGATGGAGGCAGTTGATAGCAGTAATTTTTTAGCATCATATAAATATAGATTGCATTGCTGAGAACTGGGCTGAAAGAGAATGGGAACAGACCTTAATGTTCTGTAATATACTGTCCAATTAAAGTGCCAAAGAAACTAAGCTACATGGCTGCTTTAAGTTTAATTTGTAAAATTAAATCACAAATGTCACCCCATACAAATGACCATGGGCAGAAGAATGAGTCATGTTATAGCAGACAAGATGTATATGAAATCTGTGAATTTGCAAGCAGACGCATCAATTACATCTGAATTATTGGCAGGCTTTGCTGATCTCCAATACCTCTACTCAAATGAAAAAATATTATTAACCTTTGGTGTGACACATGCAAATAAAATATGATGATTCAACAGGAAATTCAAGTATCTAACCATCACGGTTTTAAGATAAGCAAATTTATTTTAGGCATTGGATGAGTATATTAGCTTGGTATTGGAAATCACGTATTTTTGCAAGTTACAGTACTCGCTGACATCATAAAAATGTCAATTATTATACTATCATTTGTAACTGAGTGATGGAGGTGCTGAGTTGAAAAATGCATAAAACTATTATCATTCATAAATATATATACTGCCTCAAAGTTTCAAGGAGCCAGTTAAGCAGCAGTAGCTGCACAAATAGAAACCAGAGTGTTACAACCTAAAGCTCAGATGAGAAGTTAGTTTACAGAATTATTTCATCCAACCTGCTGTCTTTTAACTGTAGCCTTGCAGTTGCCAAAGGACGGCTATCAAAAATATTCCATTAGGCCCTCTTCCTGTGTGCTGCCAGATACTCCCACAGGTGAGCCTCCATGGTACCGCTGTGGCAGGGCCTACGAAGGCACAAGGAGGGGTGCCAGAGTGGCTGCCAGTCTTCAATGTGAAGATCTTGGACCACCCTGGATTTTGAAGAACTCATTTTAATACACCTGCCCGCTTTTAAATTCTTTTATCCTTTACCTGCTCCATGATTGTTTAAATATTTTAAATACTGAATATTTAAATATTGCTAAATTAAATAATTATAATTGACATAATTTAATTATTATTAAATTAAATATTTAAATATTATCCATCCAATTATTTAATTGTGAATCTCTTCTTAGTTTCTTTGCTTTCAACCCAATTGGTACATCCCACTGAGGAGAAAGGAGCAGAATGGAAGTGAATGCTGCTGGCCTTCATCCTCTGAAATCCCCAGTGTCCCTTGTTGAGAGGAATAACAGAAGTTATTTTCCCATCCTGTTTTGTCCCCAGTATAGGTGTCTACAAGTACAGGAGATCTGCTGAGTCTAGAGAGAAAGAGATTCCTTATTTTGGCTTTGTAGCCAGGAGTGCTGCAGGATTTGATTCCTGTAAAGCCTTGAATGTAAGCTTTGACAGAAATGCAAAAATATTATTATGGTGTAATTCAACTTTAAACAGAAATCTCTGCTAAATTTGTCTGTATCTTTGTTTCCTTATGTTGTGCAGCCTAGAGCTGGAGCACTGTGTTACTTATGGCTCAGTTATGTCAATCCTGGAGGACTCTGTAAGTGCAGAATGTTGCACAATGAACGGCAGTATATTATTTTTCCACTATACATTTCAATTTTGGTGAAGATTTGGATGATTCTTCTGTTACGTTTTGGTGAGCCATATTCTGATTGGTTCAATACTCTGCCTAGTGACATGACGTTACATTGTCCCAGAATTTGGTATTGTTAGCCTAGGCATCTTAACAAATGTAACTTCTTATGTCCTCTTCAGATGTTTACTATATCTCTTTCACTTCTGACTACTATGAAAAGGGTCGGCAGTTTGTACAGTCTTATATTCTTTCATATTTTTTTTCAGAAATTCTGAATGATCAGGAAAAAACCCCAATGAAAATATGTATTGTTGCTCACAGTAGGGAAAGCAGCTATTTTTCACCTGGTTCCACAGAGAGGTTTGGCTAAAAATCTGCAACATTGGCCTTTTTTAATGCAAACATGTAATTTTACTTATCTCTAGATTTTTTTGCAAACCTGTAATTTTATGCATCTCCACTATTATGTGCAGTGGTTTGAAAAATGAACATTCTTTCACCTGCAGTTTCAGGAGAGATAATGTTTGAACCAGCAAGGGCTGTGGAAATGCTATTTGTTTGTACTCTTAAGTTCTCAGAAAGGTGCAGACTCCTAATGTGTTAGATGAAACTGAGTCACCTTCTTTTGAGAAGGGCTGCTGCAGATGTGGTATGTGCTGAGAATTCTCATGCAGGAACTAAATTAATCCTTTAGCAGCGATATACCACTTCACAATTACCAAACAGTTACAAATGAAGTAGCCAAGGGATTAAGGTATTACTCATTTCAGCTTCCTAAGAATGCAAAGAAAGCTACTTCATCTCTCACACAGGCACTTCCATCCTATGATTACCTAAAAGATCACAGATATTAGAAAGTGAGTCCAAAAACCTGTTTAGAGGAAAAGCCTATATAATATCTACTAGCAAAATTTCTGTATTCTGCCAGATAGTTTTCCTAATGCCATTAGTGCTTTGTCTGTTAATGATGTGGTGTTAGGCACTCAAAAAGTCAGAAATAGCAATGGTTAGAGCGAACTTCAAAATTCAGTGTTGCTCCCTCCTTTTGTATAGTTGATAAAGTCAGAAAAATGTCACTTTTATTTTTCAAATCCATGTAAGGATAGAAATAACACCACAAGCAAGATGACATAATACATCACTGCTGATGTATTCATTATTCAGGTTTCAGGCTGGTGTTGCTTTCCATCCAAGTGTGGAACTCCATGATTATAGTTCAAGTCTCCAAACACCTTGATATGTTACAGAATAAAATACTGCTTTTCAATATTTGCACGTGTTACTGTGAGTGACGAAAAGTGGTGCATCAGTAGAAGTCAGAGAACAAATATATCAGAGCCAGCAGCAAGGAACTATCTGACTTTCTGGCTAGCTGAAACATTGAAATAGTCCCCAAAACATGACTGTATTTCAAACTGACAGTACAAGAGTAGGGTCTCCACCTCTGCAGAGAACTAATGTCCTTCCCATATGGTACCAAAAACTAGTTGGTCCTCACCTGTCAAAATGAATTTCAGGTGAAAGACATTTCGTATGCCTGCTTTAGAGGTAGGTAAACATAGGAACAAAAACATTTGCCCTGCACTTCTGTGTTTGCTGCCACAAATGAAGTTGCCACATGTTTAGATCGCAGGTATTGTTGAAGAAGTAGCCAAGAAAATGCTGCAGCAAAGGTGAATATATGTTGCAATATAGTATTATAGTGTAATGGCACCATTATTTTGATATATTTTCAATTTTAACTTAATCAACCCGGAAAGGACTACTTTAGGAAAATGGTAAGAGGGTTGAGAAGGAGGTGTGAGGAGATTAATTCTAGCCTCAAAAGTTTTTAAGCAGGGTACTAAAGTTTATCAACAAGACAGGAAATTAATATTTTGAGCCTGTGTCAGCCTTGTTTCACAACATAGTTCGGACTGAAGGACGTAGCTGTAGCTGTTCCTTGGTAGCACATATGTTCTCATTTAGCCAGCCTGAAACAATGCAGCCACTACCCTTCTCCCAGTTCTTCTGGATTAGCTTCATGACTAATTGTGGCAAAGTTTAGGATGATGTGCAATGGGCTGCTCGTCTGATAAGCCAAGGGGACACATCACCGGCGCTGAATGACGCTGGTTTCCAGAGGAATTCAGATTTCAGAATTTCTCATCCCCTCCCACAAATCCTCTGCTGAGAAGGCAAGATCAGGAATTATGCTTTAAAACCCAGGGGATGGCCTTATGTCAGACACAACAACGGATGCAGTGTCCAGAAGTGTAGGAGTTGGGAGGCTGATTTATGACGATGCTAGGGGAGAGAGTATTCCAAAAGGCCTCTTGCCATTTCCTCCAAATGCAATGGCTGTGCAGAGCAGCCCTGCAGCAGGAGAGAGGTCAGCATAACAGGATTACACAAGGCTGCTCGCTATGCAGGAAAACACAGATGGCCTAAAAGTGTTTCATTTTTTAAAATGAAGTCACATGCCCAGGAACCGCAGTTTGAGGCAGAAGAGGAGTCTCAACAGCAGTGCACTGCTGTTGCTTCTTTATACCCCCAGTATTATTATATCACATCTTAATCCAGAGTTACATTTTGCACTTATTAGATGGCTACAAAAGGACAAATCTCAATACAAAAATTATAACCAGTGCTATACATCCTTTAAAAATGAAATTTCAGCTCTCACTGATATTTTTTTTCGTTTTTATTACATTTTTTCATTTTTTTCATGTCTTTTTCAATTAAAAACTCTCACTTATTTCTTTTCATCTCTTACGGTTAAAGAGCTATGATTTCCTGACTTACAGTAGCCTTTCTTTCTCCTTTTACTTTAATTAATATTATAGGAAAATCAAACAAAGGTGAAAGAAAAGTTGCTATAGAGCTCTAGTCATATCTGTCAAGGTGGAAATCAGTTTCAGACACAGATGTGGAAGTAATAGCATTTCAACAAGTTAATTTATAAATTGAGGGAATTACTATGCTAGACATTATGCATTTAAGCTAACTCAGTGTTCCTGATTAAGTACTAGAATGACAGTGCTGTAAACTGAGTTTTTCTCTTTAGTGTGACAACATCACCGTTTACACAGTGCTTCGCTTCCTTTTTGCCAAATAAGGTATTTTCTTCCTTGCCCCTCAGTGGACATAGCATATAGGGGCCTTCCCATTTTCCAGTCATCATCCCAAGCCTAAGGCAAACTGTGGGAACCCTCAGTTCTGGCAGATCTTTGTGTAGCCTGCTTTGAAATAGGTCAGAGGATGAAGACTCCACAGTCTCCTCACGTGATCTGTTCTCCTGTTTTCCCACTCAGAAGCACTGCTAAGCTTTACAAAATGTCTAACCTAAATCTACCTTACTGCAATTAAGTTGGTTATTCTTCGATTCACCAGGGACACAGCGAACAGGTTATTTTCCTCCTCTGCAGTAATCTGGACACAGGCTTAAAACTAAGTGGGAGAACAGATAGCATAATAGGGTAACAGTGTGGACGAGGTGAAAAAATGGTGGATCATATGCTGAAAATTTTAAGTGTCTGTGTATTAGTCTGTATGTAAGATGAAAGGAGTTTGGGAATAAGATAGAGCATCAGGGAGTCCTCTGCATGATCAGCATCATGTCTGAATTATGTCTGAGCGGTGGCCTGAGTCACTGCTCTGGAATTTTTGTTGAGAAAGGTTTAGCCTGTCAAGGAAGTCCTCAGGTAGAAGTCTTCTCTTGGTTTTCTCTTCTCTAGATCAAACCCACCTCATTCATCAAACATTTCTTTGCAGATCTCATCTTTTGAACCTTTTCTATTTTTTTTTTACTGACTCTCTTCAGATGGGAAAAGATACAGTACAGATAATCCAGTAATTGTCTAAGAAATGAGTCAGAAAACTGGTCTCTTGACCCCTAAAAGGATGCTTCTTTGTAACTGAGCAAATGTCTTCTTTTGCCTCTTGAAAATGTTGCAGCTGCACCCCTAAAGTACAACCAGGCCAGGTCAGCCTCAGCATTTTTCCATAGTTGCTAACAAAGGTGCCTATTAGCACAGCTATGATGCATACACCTGTTCAACAAGAACTGGGCTGAGGTCACATCTCCATTTTAATGAGACATTCGAACAGACATTCAGTAGGCATTCATTCAAGCATCAGAGGGCCTTTCCTGAAGTAATTATGAGGAGTTCGTAGTCCCTCAGTCATCCACAAACTAGTTTTTCTATTAGTTTAAAATGGGAAATGTCTTCTGCTGTCTCAGAGAAATCTAATATGGAATACAGTGTCTGCTTGCATGAAGAAGAGAATCACCAAGCCAGGAGCCCAGAGAGGGATGCAACATCAGGTGGTAGCAGAAGGACATGCCTGCTAGCACCATGCTTTAAGGCTCGGGACCTTTGCCAAAGGTCATCTTCCTAGCTGAAGTTTAGTGTCACAGCCTCCCCTCCGTAGTGGGACCCCATGTGCCTGAGTAAGGACAGCTGGTGAGGGAATAATAAATCAGGGCGCCCAGCTGTGCCTGCCAGGAAAGGTCAGGCAGCAGGAGAAAGGTGAGGCAGGGCAATGATGCAAATACAGGCTTGGTTGCAAGTAAGGACCTGGGGCAGGAGTCAGCTCTGTGAGTTGTGCAAGAGGCATGGAGAGCAGCTGCCTCTTCAAGTGAGAAGAGGTTGGGGGGAAAGATGGTGTGGTCGTGAAATGATTGAGGAGATGAGGTCAGTGAGAGAACTTGAACTACCGTGGAACAGGAAATACTGTTTAACAAAGGAAAAAGAAAGGTGTCAAACAGTAAGAGATGCAGTCACTTTACTAGAATCTGCGTGGTTTTTAGAGAGACACAACAGGAAATTGTCTATAACATCTGGCAAGCAGTATGGTCAACTGCTCACAATGAACAAAAAAATATTAAGCTTACTGAAAATAGAAGGGTTTGTTTCTGGAGCATTGTTGGATGTCTACACAAGTATTTCTTTGGTAGGGTTTGGGGAGGGGGTGGGGAGAAGAAGGACTTGTTGCAGAATTGAAAACTTAATAGCAGGCTGATAAATTCTCAATATATTTCATTTTTACAGTCAGGCAATACCTGGAAACTAGCCAGGATGCCTCTGATCTCCAGTTGCTAATGAAATTACATTGTGCTATTGCTTTGCTATTAAAAAAATATCCTGCAATATTTAGATGATAGATTTGCTAGTTTTTCTTCCCGCATTTTTGCTCGGTTTAGGTCTGGCCGGACAGTTTCATCAGGAAGCTTATTAATTCTGTTGCGAGACCAGCAGACCTGCAGTAAGCTGTGGCAGGAGGGAACGGCGCTGACCTTATTCTCCTCCCAATTCCCTTACTCCTGCTCAGAGCCCAGCGGCCTGAGCGCGGCCGGGCCGGGGGCGGCGAGCGGCGTGCTTGGAGCTCCCCCCGCTGGTCATTCCCGCCCGGGCTCGCAGCGGCGGCGGGGGAGGGCGGAGGGGGGGGCCTCACGGTTTGCCCGCGGTGCTTCTGCTCGGGCTGATAGTGGCTGCTATCTTGGAGCCCAGCAAAAATCTGTGTGCCCTGCATTGGTGAATTTCTGTGTTGAACTGCAGTATGTTCTGGGAGGAAAACGAAGGGATGGCGGGTTTTGCTGATTTTTTCTTTTTTTTCCCCTTCAAAATCCTCCTTTCCTTAAAGGTGAATGTTGAAGTGCTTTCTGTTAAATTATTTCTGACTAAAACGACTCAATGGCTCACATGAAATTGTTCCATGGCATCACTCTCATTTACTCACTGTCACACTGTTGGCCCCAGCACAAACATGCACGTGACCCATGGATTATCACCAACATGTTTTGGCACAGGGGCACACTAGGTTAGTGAACAGATTTGTCCTGTGTGTCACCTTGCCAACAAAACTGACCTACTGATGTACAGAATTACCTGTTGGGGGGCAGGCATGCAGGTAAACAGAGTCAGTGAGGATGGAAACCTCTTTAAAAGTAAAAAATAAATTTTGCTAATGGATTTTACCAGACAATGCGAACAACATTGACAACAGTGACAGAGCACTGGACCAGGCTGCCCAGAGAGGTTGTGGAGTCTCCTTCTCTGGAGACCTTCAAAACCTGCCTGGACGTGCTGCTCTGCAACCTAGTCTAGGTGATCCTGCTCTGGCAGGGGGGTTGGACTGGACGATCTTCAGAGGTCTCTTCCAACTCCTAATATTCTGTGATTCAGTAACATCATGCTTGGTGTGTTACAGCACCAGCTCCACTCGCTGCATCACAGAGACAGCTCTTTCGGAAGCTGCATCTTTATGCAGAGAAGCTGCGCTGCCCAGACTGACAGTTTGTTGATATCAGCTCTACAGTAAGAGCCTCTCAGCACCTGACATCTCCAGAGGCTTTGCTGTTTCGCCTTTGACGGGAGCTGTGGGCTGTTTATCTCTGTTGCCTCTGTTGCAGTTTTCCATTCTTCAGACAAAGCAGTTTTGCAAAATTCCTCCCTTATTTGCTAATTAACCCTTTTCCTCATCAGGCATCAGTAAGACTCTTAAAATATAATGATAATTTTATTTTTTTCCTTGAAGTCCGTTTGTTTCCTTTTATGCTTTGAATTTTCTCTTTTCTGCTGCTAAATTGTTCTTCTCAATTTCTGTCCTCCTCATGGTTTCACTTTTTTGATTAGTTCCATGTTCTCCAAAAAATTCCTTGCAGTTACAGTATCGATGGAGGAAAGGGGGGTAAAAATAAAGTAGCCAACAGCTGATAGTTGTCCTTTTGGTCCACTCTGCCAAGAAACTGCTTACAGCCTCCTGGCTCCATTCAGAGTCTACCATTTAATGACTTTTTCTAGGGTCAAGTACTAACAGGGATTGGTATTAATGTACAGAAAATTCTCAACCACTGCATCCTGAAATGTGAATTGCAACATTTTGTACTCAAAGATACAACTTCAAGGTGTTTATTTGTCAAAGTACACCACCTCAGCTCAGTTAAGGCAAAATATTTTTTCTTTCTGAGGATGTTCTTTATCAAAATGTCCTTCTCTGTGGGACAGAAAATTTCAGTGGAGTCGCCAAGGACTAAATCCTTTCCTCCTCTCCAATTGGTAGTGAGTTTGATATTATCTTGGCTGCAATTTCATTAGAAACTATGAGCAAAACAGTGTGGTAAGGCAGTGAGTAGAAGACCTTCACAGGAAAATTAAATGACTCAAGAAGTGGCATTAGAGATTTGTAATGAGGGGGCTGCTGAGAGAGCGCTAGCAGCATAAATGTCAGGGAACAAGCATGCTGTGAGAGGTGTGATTGCTCAAACGAGCGTTGAATGTTCATGGTTATGAAAGGCCCCCATACCATTTTCCATAAAAGAAACGACGTTAAAATCCAATGATCCACCAAATTCTTTCACTCTTCTCATCACTTAAAGTTCCTTATCTAGTTGCAATTTGATATGTGATTCTTCCTTCTTTGTATTTTACGCACAAAAAGGTTCTCATCTCAGCACTGCAGAAACGGCAAATTTGTTCTTGTGTGTTGTGAACAGAGCCTGACTGAATTTTCTAAACAAAACATATCTTGGACAATAATGGTGACTTTAGGAGAAATTCATTTTTGATATGCTTTTCCACATGCTAGTTTTTAAAAAAGGAAAATGTGATGTGGTCTAAATGACCAGTTAGTGAAAACTGGAATTTGATACTACAAAAGAATTAGCTGTCACCTCAATTAAGTGGTTTGGAAAATGAGTATGTTTTAAGCACAGCAGAACATAAATAGTTTTGCAGCCTAATTCCTTGGTTTTAGGCCATCTCTAATCTCAGGTCATAGGAACTCTCTTTCTGGATGAAAAACAGATTGAAAATGTTCTTAGTGTACATAGTGAATTCTGTACCCCTGACAGCCATCAGTAAGCCCTGCCATCAGCAGCCACTTTAAAGTATCCCCTGGTCTTCCACTGCATTTTGCTTGACCTTTACAAGCCTTTTCTGTTAGATGACTGGTTTTGCTGGTCCACAGAGCAGTTGATTAAGCAAAGTGTCGTTGGAAAGTAAAAATCTTTGTTTCATTTTTTGTAGGGGCAATACTTAAAAGTTTTGGTTTGTGAAGTGGCTACTCTCTAGCCAAAAGACCCAGACATAGGGGTGCTTGTACCCCCCATACAACCCTTCCTCCCTCTGTGCCCTGGAGAAGACAAGCCTGATGAAGGACTCTCACAAGAGACCAGTGAAACGTTCATCTCCATTTTCTCAAGAGTCAAGAGATTTACACGGGCAGTTGAATACAGACTCAGGTTAGTGGCTAACATCAGCTCCACTTTTTGCTGTGGAAAATATGGGTCCTGTTCATTCCCTCTGTCCTCCTGTTCTCTCTCAGCACACCAAATCTGATTCAGGACAAAGTCTGCAGCTGGCCTGGGGAGGGAGTGAGAGTTCCCCAGGGCCAGGTCCATCAGCTGACCTGGCAGGCTGGCAGAGAACGGGGCATTGCCTAGGGCAGGGGCACACTCGGGTGGTGCTGGGTGAATAATAGGGGGGCTGGTTTGGGGCTGCACTGCTGAAAAACTCTGTACCTGACACATGAAGCTGGGAAGAAGGGCAGCTAGAGAGAAGAACCACAGAAATCACTTTGGCCCAAAAAGAAATATTTTGTTCAGCTGTGTCCTACTTATCTTTAGTGCATAGATAAAGGCAATTTGAATTTTCTTCAAGCTTTTTCCTTCAGTTTATGTCAACTTTAAGTCAAATTAATGTTAAGATGAATAAGATTCCAACTGAAAAGTGAAAAGCCAAATTGCTCCTTGGAAATTATAATAGTAATGAAAAAAATAATGTTTCCAAAACAAGGACTTTATGCTGGAGTATCTAAACAAAATACTACAAAGTTTTTGAAATCCCTCAGTACACACATGCACCCACATTTCTTATGGGCCGAAAGCTGAGTTCAATCATGTTTTAAGGTCATCCCATCCTTCAGTGTGTTTACTGTTTGTTGAATAGAGGTGCCAAACTGAGTAGAGAGATTATCACAAGCTAGTGAATGTAGAATGATTCTGGGAAGAGAGAGAGTAAGCTTGGTCTTAAGGCTGAAATATACATAATTAATTGCTGCATTAGTTGGGCAAATAACAGAGAACATAAAATTAATTAGCACACAGGAGCTACCAGGGAAAAGCACAAAGCTTAGCATTGTCAGTTAAGCTGACAAGCTTCTACCCCAGGGGCTCCAATGACTCGGCTGTACAAATCTGGGAGAGCTGGCAATGCCCGATCAGACGCGCACAGAAGGTAAAGCAAGGAATAACGTCCAAAAGCCAGACCAAAAGTTCAATGCAATCTCTGGCCCTAATATAATTTGGATGCTTTTTTTATTGGTCTAAAATCCTTCTGGTTTTGCTGGTCTCAGTAATTCTCTTTCATTAATGCATTGGTATTACCTAGCATAGGGAACATAACTCAAGTGACCTAATTTTTGGCAGTTAAAAGGGCTGTAACGGAAAGTATTACTTTTATTTCACACCATTGGGTCAAATTAATTTTATCAGTTGGAATTCATGCTCGTAACCAGGGGATGTGAAGAGCCCTCTCATGCCTCTGCTTGGATTATAAAAGAAAGAAAAAGAATCATCTTTTTCTGATGAGGCTGATACTTGGTGTAGGGGCAATGCTTTACTTGGACTTCTCCATGACATCTTTCTTGAATGGCCAATGGTATACTGGGGGCAATGGAACAAATCTAAGTGAGCCTCTTATTTACACTTTTCCTTTCCTTTGTCAGGTTACTACTCCCTTCTGCACCTAACTTTGTTTTCACCTTTTCTTTCAAATAGTCTTTTATGAATCCTTTTTATTCTCACAGATCTTCTGTGGACTGCCCTCTTTTTCATTTCTGTAATAGTCATATATTTAAGTTGTCTTGGTGGTAAAGAGGCAGTTGTATGGTCTAGAGACTTGTGTAATTAAGTAGTCAGAGCTTGCACTCTGAAATAAATGGATCTCTGCTAAATTGCTTCGCTCTCAGTGGTTGTTGAACACTGATATTAGTGAGCTAAGGAGCCACTGGTAGCAATTTAGCTCTCTCAAAACACTCTCTGAAACGTGGATGGTGATGGGAATGTGCTGAAATAGCACTGAGAGCAGTGGGAGCTAGTCACAAGGAAGACAGACAGAATATAGCCTCATATTCATGACAGTAGATGACTTGTAGTTTTTAATAGCTTACTGTTAACTCCAGTAGAGATGACTAACTATGATAGTACACATCACAAAAATTTGAGGAGTGAATTCTGCTATCCAGGTAAAAGTGAAACAAAGGTGGTTCAGCTTTTAAACAGAGTAGGAAAAGAAAATTAACATACAGAAAAACACATGTCTGCTCTCAGCCTAAAGAGCTGTTTTGTCAATTTGCAAGATGCTGCATGAGATCCTGATAAGAGCCTATGGTGGGATGAAAGAGAAGATGTCAAGAGAGAGACTTTTGGAAAACCAGAGTTAATCTTCAAGCAAGCGTGGTGATTTGACAAGGAAAAGCAATCACAAGGGCAGAACTGAGACAAGAGCAATGTTCTGACACTGGGGTCACTGCAGGAAGTCCAAAAAGGAGCAGTGGGTAGAAAGGGAAGTAAAGTGCAAAATCTTGAGTTCGCAGAGCTACCTGGATCGGGACAAGCAGCAAAAAGCCATCTGCTCTGAAAACATCCAAGTGTTATGCTGCATTACATTGAATTCCACAAATCTGCAAACACTAGTGACCATGAACAGTTTGGATAAGAGGGCATCATCCGCGCCGTTTGTGCAGGGTAATCACTCACAAAAGCAGCAGACAAAATTTCAGCAGAAGATAAATGAGCTCTGAGCCTGAAAGCAAATGGAACTTTTACTAATTTTAAGCTGTACTCAGGTGCACAATCCAGTGTTTTGTCAGAGACAGTGATAGTAGCAAGGAAAGAAGAGCCCAGATAAGACAAATGGGTAGAATTCAGGTTTGCAGTTGTGATCTTATTGCCATGAAGAGAGCGAGTGAAGCAAATGTATGAGTAAATAACATATTGCAAAGGTACAATTCATAGTAATACCAGGGACAAAAACATCCTTTACCGATTTTAAAACATATCAAGTTCTTCATCATATGCAGTGGTGCTTTACCTTAGAAGAAGAGGTGACAAAGTCTGAAGAAGAGATTTAGGATGCTTTCCAGGTGGAGAAGAAAGCATTCAGCAGAATACAAAATATACCTGAAAGCCCAACTGTTCACTGTCCATCGGAGGCACAAAGAGAGCAGCTGGCTAAGCTTATCAGTGTAGAAAAAAACAGAGCAAGGTATTCACTTTCTGCAGAAAAAGTCCCAAGCATTTCTCTAAGCAATAGGATGAATGAATCTCACCAGTTATGCCTCTTGGTTAAAAGTTTTTTGGCTGAAATATGCAAAGATATTCTGCCATCTCTGGAAACACCAACAACATTTTCCCGTTCTCCCTATCAACTCTCTTCTGCAGAATATTGGCAAAATGTGGGCTGCCTTTCATGGCTGTAGAAATTGCCTGAAAAGATAAAAATACTTAGAGGAGTTAAACTTTCAAAAGTGCTAATCCCAGTCTTCCTTCTCCTCTGCTCTGAATGAAATCTATAAGAACTGAATATCTTTAAGTCCTCTTCCTTATTCTGTAATTTTGGTTGAACATGCCAAGACACACATACACCACCAGGGTGTCACTTTACAGCTGGTTCTGCAGGGAATTAGGCTAAACCTTTCACTGTATATTGATTGAACAGAAACCCAACAGCAACAACAAAGTAAAACTGAAACACGAGCAGATCTCAGGTAGGTTTCTGTAGCTGGCCCATCCAAGTGGTTGTGGCAAATATTTTTAGAGAAGCAGAGCATGTGTGCCATGTAAGTAGCATGGCCTTTGAGAGACGCTGCTTCTTCCAACTGATTTTTAGACCGCGTCTGATGCCAAGTGTTTTGCAGTGGCGTAGATAGAATGGGATTTGATGGCATTAGTAGAGTAGTTACTGTAGTTCAGCCAGGTGAAAAGATCTCACTGTATGTTGTTTTATTTATAATGCAGATTTCATTCTTGGATATATGACCCCTTTTGCTGTCTATTCATTGACCTCTTCACCTAATTCGCTATATTTGCTAAATATATGACTAGTTGTAAACTATAAGTAGTATAATCACAAAGCCTAAGTAACACAAAAGACAAGTCAGTATACAAATACGTATTAGTGAACAAAACCAACATCTTCTCATCTTACAAGCATTAGTGTTTTTATGCAGGTTTGCTAACGTTATTTCTGCAATGTCTTTCTATGTTTCTGGGTAAGATAGCCACTTAAAGTCATTCAGTTTCAGTTCTACAGAACTGATTTTTCCAAGTGGCATTAATGTGATGAAAATGAGGAATCCTGTTCTTTTCTCTCTTTTTTTGCCAGATTGCTTTTTGAAATCCATAGCAGTCTGTGCCAAGCAGATTCCCTAAGCATTACGTGACAATCATAATACATGTTTTGAACTTGCCATCTGCTAGGTTTCTTTGACATCCTCTAGTTCTTTTTTGGAAGAGAGAATGAGTGGATCTTCCCTGTTCATATTTACTTAGTCGAGCAACATTACCCTACCTTACCTCCTTAAGTTTCTTTAAATATAGATTATAGTGTTGCGGTTTAACCCCAGCCAGCAACTAAGTACCACCCAGCCACTCACTCACTCACTCACTCACTCACTTTCCCTCTCAGTGGAATTGGGAAGAGAATCATAAGGGTGAGAAAATTCATGGGTTGAGATAAAGACAGTTTAATAAGCAAAGCTAAACAAATAATTCATTCTCTGCTTCCCATGGCAGGCAGGTGTTCAGGTGTGTTCAGGCATCTCCAGGAAAGCAGGACTCCATCAGACATAATGGTGACTTGGGAAGACAAAACACCATCACTCTGAAAATCACTCTCTTTCCTTCTTCTTCCCCCAGCTTTATATACTGAGCATGACATCATATGGTCTGAGACAAACCTTTCGTCAGCTGGGGTCAGCTGTCCTCGCTGTGCCCCCTCCCAGCTTCTCATGCATCCATGCTGCTGGAGTGGTGTAAGAAGCAGAAAAGACCTTGACTCTGTGTAAGCACTGCTCAGCAATAATGAAAGCATCCTTGTGTTACCAGCACTGTTTTCAGCATGAACATAGCTTCATACCAGCTACTATGAAGAAAATTAACTCCACCTCAGCCAAAACTAGCACAAGTAGTTAGCAAGGGCAGTTATGTGTCATGCAGTGGGGCTTTCTTAAGAAAGAAGGGAAATAGCCTGGAGTTTTCTGCTCCCACTAATTGCCTTCTTCACCAGCTTACTGTAACACATTCCACACCCTGTAGTTTGCATTCATGCTGCCATGAAGGGAGCCAGCAGTGTCTGAGTGTGAAAGGCCTTCTGGTGTGTGGTGAAGCTCAATTATTTGTCCTGCCTTTTTAGACGATAAAAGCTGCTAACAAGCTTACTTTGTTTTTATTCTGCAGCTGTGATAGCCCTAGATCTTTCAGGCCCTTTAATCAGTTTCCCAATCCAGAAGTACTGCACAGACAGAGAGAAATTTCTCTCCTGAACTCAGGGATTCTCCAGCCTTAACAACCAAATTAAAGTAATCAGTTCTAAATTAGAAATTCAGGTAAGCCTTCACAAGTTTGGCTCTCTGCAATGATCCTTTCATCTAGTGATAAGCCTGAACTCTTGCTGCTCTTTTCTAGCTCTGCCTTTGTGTACCTTTGCAATCAGGTAACTTGTTCTTACTTTTCTGTTGTAGACTCAAACTGGCTCTGGTCATGTCCAAACAGGGCTTTTGTATGAGATGGTGGCTTTTCTGCCTCTGTTTATAGGGGTATGGTTTCAGCAGATTTGCTTGGCAAACAGTAGAGGAATGCATAGTCACAGCCAGTTTCATACTTCAGTTGAGACATCTCAATTTATTCTATATATTTATTTAAATTAAAGCATTTTATAATAAAGGGGAGTTGAAAGTTGTAATGCAATCTTTTAGAGAGTCTTTAATTAGTATGTGTAGAAAAAGATGTGACTACCTAATAATATTACTGTTCTCCTGACTTGTTTTAGTATGGTTGTGTACTCAGGATTCATACTTTCCTTGAGAACTTTCCGCTGACCCTCCCGCAAAACATAGTGAGTCCTGTGGAGAAACTGGACTATATGCTTCACTTTGTTTCAAAATATGTATGCAAACTGATGTGAGGTGTCTTGCTCACTTGTTAAATAGAGATCTGAACTTCAACTCTCAACTAGTTTTTTTTTTACTTCCAAACTATTTGAGAGTATCTTCCGGAAGTAAGAAGTCTAATTACTGATTCTTATGGCTTTATTTAATGTAATATAATTCTTCTCTTCCAGTGTGCAGAATATAAGTATTTAGTACTAATCACAATTTTTATTATTGTTCTTTCAGTTTATAAGGAAATTTTTAAAAGTTGTAGGTAGTACTATGGCATATTACTTTGTGCTGCATGATAAATTCCTTGTTAATTGCCAGTTTCCAAATGTTACCCTCCATGCTTACTTTACCCTCAAATCACCAGTATGTATCAAGGGAAGCACATGGAATTTGAGGCCAGAGTGGTATTCCTCCTTTAGGAAGCTGAGTCTGCTTGTTATCCTTGTTCCACCCACAGAGTTGAAGTAAGAAATAGGTGCTCAAAAGGTTTTGACCTTGGAGAAAAATTTTGTAGTGATGAAAAATATTTGTGATAAGGAGGGAACTGTAAGTTGTGAAAGTACATTAAATGAAGCGGGCTAAATAAGGGTACTGCTAGAAATTCTGGCTGAAGCCAGCATGGATAACTTGGTGTAAACATCAGGCAGTTGTCCAGAGCTAATAAACTACCCAGAATGATGCTCAGTGAGAAATGGTAGAAGCCATCTTCCTCAGAAATACAAGAGTTATCAAAAATATTTTGCTAGATCTATTGATTGTTTTGACTGATTTTGTTGCAGTAATGTCCCAAAAGCCCATTTTGATTAAGTAGAATCAGTTCTTTTCCCTCTTTTAATTACTTCACTGGTGTTACTTGTAGGCAGGGGTTCTTTGTTGCTGAGAGCTACCAAATGCTGTAATCACATACTACCAAGTCACCATCTTTTCATAAACAAATTACCTAAGTTGTTACATGGCCTCTGTGCCCTCAGTTAATCACTCATTATGCTCAGTGCTGTTGAGCATTGCTGACTGGTGTCTCTGGATTTCACTGAACACTATGAAACACTGGCAGCACAAGAGCAGTGAGAAAGTATGAGCAGCAAAAGGTTTGTCAGAAGCCAACATAAGTAAGATGTTCAGAGACTAATGCTAACATCCTTGTTCTGTGGTGGTTAAAATCTGTGGTTGCTTATACTTAATGTCCCTGGAGAAGGAAGACAAAGTGCTTTTAAAGTTACATGAATATTCTTTCTTCAGGTTTTTTGCTTCCTTTGCTATCATGGAAGTGAAAATAGAAAGTCATTGCTGTAAGTGATTACAAGTTCATAAGGCAGGGGTTTGTACTTCGGTTGCACAAGGCACAGCCAGAGCTGGACAAAGACAACATCTCATTCCCTTGTAGACTTCTGTGCTGAGATTATAGAAGGAATTTGGGAATGGAGGGCAGTTCAAAGGTTGGAAGCAGGGTGCAGGATCAACTTTGCAAGTCTGTACTTTGAGGAAAACTTAAGGTGTTCTTATGCTACAAGCCTGTATACTGTTGCCACTTGGGGCTGGTTCTTTAACTGGTACTATATCCCAGGAGGCTTGAAAATGCCTGTTAGAAAAAAATAATACCAGAAATGTTGCTGAAGTGCTTCTTATACTCTGACAGATTTACCAGCTGAAGAAAGGGGTTTGAGGTAGCCAATCCACCTTAATATCTCAAGAAAATGCTAGATGACAAATGACTAATTTAATCTGCATGTTATCCTTACTCATTTCAGCATCTGAGCAGTGGAGTAGGAAAAGCCTGAGCAAGTTTTAAAAAATGCAAATGTAACCAGAGATAAGAAAAAACGCAATAGTTAATACTGAAATCCTTTTCCCTCTCCCAGCATCCAACATCCTCTGCAGGCATCTCTGAAGCCGCTCCCATGTCTGTGAGCACCATATGTCTTATGTTTTTCAGAAGCTGGATTTTGTGCTATATTTTAGTTAACTAACCAGGAAGATTAGGAATTACAGAGAAAATAATCAAAACTTGTACTGTTTGAAAAAAACTGGGGACTTTTGTCTCCAATTTATATGAGAACAAGAAATAGCCTAAAGACTTTGAATACCTAGGTGGCTTAAAGACAATATATTATTCATATCTTCTTCTGCCTTTCAGTGTGGATGACATTCCTAGGAGAAAGGGGGTTGTATGCCTGTATTGTAGCTGCTGAAATAGTTGGTGCTACTGACATCTGGGTAGAAGTTGAACAACTCTAATGTGTGCTGGGGTTTAAACCTTCCTTAGCTGTCTTTATTATAAAGACACTAAAGAGGGTAAAAGAGGGAGGGGGGTGGAGGGAAGCTGTTAAATTCCTCTTAGTTCCTCTCCATAGATTAATAGAAAGCACAGAGCAGAATGACTTTCAGTCAGTTGAAAGTGCAGTGCATGGACATGAAGACCAGTATCTATGTGCTTTTCAGCCCCCCTCGTATGAGATGTGGCGTACTCTGTACCTTCTCAGCTTCCAGAGTTTGGATTCAGAAGGAAAACAGTGCTTGCATCATGATAAGTGATAATGTGTTGAGATCAAATAAACTGTATAGGAGTAATTTTTTTTGAGACACCAACTCAAAGAGTAATGCTTTTATACAGCAGAGAAAGGGCTCTTCTCTGGGGTGATGTTATTACTCACACTGGTAGCTAACATACCTCAACAGACCTGGGAAAGTGGTTTGGTGGGAAGTGGCAGTAATGAGCTCTGGTTTCTGGTGGCCTGGAGTCCCATAATAGGATTCTTTATATCACAGTTATAGAGATTTGAGTGGAGACTGAAACTTTTCTCAGGTTGGGGCCCTCAGCACTTCTCTATCCTCTGTAAATTCCCTGAGACGTAGTATGAATTGAGGTCACACTGTAACATACTCGGTGCAGGCAATGAATGGCCTTTAATCTCTACCTAGCTACCTCTTTCCAGTAATTTTGTAGAAAATTTGACATCCAGAATGTTGAGACCTACTTCAAAGACCTTTACTCTCTGTCCAATGCTGCTGAAACTGGCTTAAAAGTTATTTAATTGAATGAGAGAGAGAGATAATAACACACATATTCACATGCAGAAACTGAGCCTTATCAAATTAGGCTAAAAGCAAACATCAGTCTTAGCTTTTTCTTGTCAATGTGTACTTGGAATTTTGTGATCTCTTAGATTATGAAACACAACTTTCTGAAATAAATTAGAGTTGTTCTGTTTTGGAAACCAATCCTACAAACAGCTTCATGGAATACCTGATTTTTTTGTGCTCCACTGATTACCAAAGCAATGTGATAATATTAAAGCCTCCAGCGGTAGTAAAGATTATGCAGCCTGAGTAGGTAAGTCCTGCAGGAAAACCTCAGAACATCAAGGCTGCACTTGCACCGACACAAGATCAAACAATTATCTGTTCTTCCTGTTGACAGTGTTGTGTGTGGCTTGACAGTTACGCTCACAGTCAAATAAAAATTAGACTAAATTTTAAATAGTCAACCAGTACCTGTATTTCTTTTAAATTCTTTCATTGATTTAATGGATAGGAATAGTTTTTCTCATACCGCCGCAACCCCTACCCCCTGTCATTTAAAATACCTTCTGGTGTTTTACAAATTGCAGGTAGCTTGCACACCACAGGCTGAGATCCTCTGGTCTAGAGGTCAGTCTGTTCACCCCCAGGCTGTGTTTGTTCTGTAGCATTGACAGGTGTAATGGCAAAAACTCAGTCTGTCAAAGATGACTTCCAATACTTGGAAGTACAGATCTGTGCTGTAAGAGAGTTGCCTGATATATAAAGAGCATAACTGAAAATCAGAAGGAAAGAAGACAATGTGGTTAATACTTCTGCCATATAAGTGTTAAGATCATTCATAGTAGGCTTATAAATACAAGCATTAAATAAACCATCATTTCTAAAGCATTGCTTTTTGGCAATTAAAAAAAAGCAATATGTAGTAATCTTATTGCATTAAGAAATCTATTTTTAAGTGTCATCATGTGCATAGACATTCTCAGATTAAAACCTAAGCAAGTTTTAAGAAATAGTGTTGACTGTTTTTTGCTCAAGACTATTTCAAGTTTCATCTTTCTGTTTACAAAAAACCCCCAGAAAACAGCAAAACTAAAACCAACCCTACTCTTACCCCTCTGTGTGTTTCTTCTTTTTAATTTTAGCTGTTTTCAGGAATCAGAAATTGGAAGCAAATCTTACTTTCAGGTTAAATCCAGCATAGAGCAGAAAATATTTGTAACTTATTCTGGATGATTTCTGATACATGACTAGCCTAAAGAGACTTTGAATGCCTTAGGCAGTCGGTTACAATCCTCATGACCTACTTTGAGAAGATTGGTAGAAGATAAGAAAGTTTGCTCATCTTTTTTCGGTGTGGCTCATTTGTGGGCTCCTGTGGCAGTTTGGACTGAACCCTGAAAGCTTTGGCTATTAACACTGTAAAAATAAATAACATTTTAAGAGTGTACAAACTACAAAGTACACAGTTATCTCAAGTCCATTTATGACCTGCACAACTGTACCTGTCCTTGGGTGCAGATCTAAAAGGGAAGGATATTCTTGTGAACTGGGATCCAGACAAAGCAGCTGAGACAAGGCTCATTTTGCAGTCAAACAAAATTGTTACACATTTTTGTGCCTGTCTCTTTCACAGTGCTCTACACTAGTTGTGCTTGCAAAATCTTATCTAAAAAGTATGTCCTGCCTTTCGGGGAATAGGGTAAGTACTGCCAGTGGGGATTAATTAATGCTCCCTTTTAGTCTAATTGTTCCTGTTAACATGGACTAAGGTAGGAGGCTTTCTAAAAGGATAGTTGTTGTTCCTTCATGTCAGCAACCTGTCTTAGTTTCATTCTGGGGATGACAAACACCAAACAACTTGACAGATGCTCCTCTAGAGCTTCTCCTATTGTATTTATTTCTGCTGCTATAGATTCAGATGTGATAAAGAAAAGCAGGACTTGTGCTGAAAATATTCATGCCACGTAATGGGAAACCTTCTATAATGAGAAGCAAAATAAACCACTGGGAAACCAAGCTCCATTTTGGGTCACTCTGTTATCAAGGGCCTGAGAGCTTTTCAACCTGGGCTAAATTTCAGCCAGAGATGAGTTGGGCTTGTGCAAGTAGCAGGTCTCACTGGAGATGGTGAACCTCTCCACCAGCTTGGAGGATTACGGGCAGTAGCAGTCAGCACCTGTTTGACTGGTGGATTTATTACTTCCAGTGCCAGTCTTGCTCTGTGTGGTTTTTTTTTCGTAAGTGGGAGTCAAAGCCTTGCCACTGCCTACCCACACCTCTTCAGTTTCATCTGGATGTTCCATAGGTCTCCCATCAACATGCGGATCAGGAATTGGAATAAGACTATTGTGAGCCACAGAAGCACAAGGTAGTTCTCCTTTAATACCCTTCTGTATTTGTATGTCTTGCTGACCATGATTCTTTGCATGCAACTCTCCATTTCTCTAGAGACCATTAATGTGCTCATGTGTTTGCTGCTCAGGTACAGCTGTTCGTAGGTGAAGAGTCTTGTTCTGCAGAGAGTTCTTGTCTGCTGTCAGCTCAAGTGATGGCTCTGGTCAGGAAGCCCTCTGGGAGACAAATGAAATTTTCTTTTGACTTCAAGAATCATAGAATCATAGAATGGTTAGAGTTGGAAGGGACCTCAAAGATCATCCAGTCTAACACCTCTGCCATGGGCAGGGACACCTCCCACTAGACCAGGTTGCCGAAAGCCCTGTCCAACCTGGCCTTGAACACTTCCAGGAAGGGGGAATCCACAACTTTTCTGGGCAACCTGTAAGACTTACAGAAGACTGCATTGTGTTCAAAAGCATCGAGTACTCCGACACAGTGGTATCCAAGATAGCTCAGGCATTTTCTTAAACTATAAAGGGAGTAACTCTGTAGAAAGAGTTGGAAGAAGTTGACTTTCTAACAGTCATCACTGTGCATTGTTACTGGAGATGTAGAGATCCACCAGTCTGGGCTTTCTTCCTTCCATTCCCAAAAGCACATTCTTGCTCTAAAGCAGCAGATTTTTGTGCATCCTTGGACAAAGACCAGGTTTCACATTTGCAGAGATTCACTTGGGTTTATTAAACAAAATTTTGCAAAATTTCTCTTGCAGATTCCAGTTCTCTCTTCTGATAAGCCAGTGACTATTTTGGAGAAGGAAGTGGCTATGGTGTGGGCTCTGATATTTAAGCTGAAGATACGGGCCTTATGAAGTGAGTTTAGCAAGGTTGTGGGAACAAAACCGGTAATACAACTGGGAGTCAAATGTTTCAGTGTAGCTCAATACTATAGAAATTATTTCAATATTCATCATTATCCACAGAGCATCTCCAGAGGTTTTTACAGTAATGTCACAGCAAATCTATTCAGCTCTTAAGAAAAGAGAGACCATGCTCACAGCTGAGCTAATTTATATTAATACCTAGCATAACAGAAGTTATTTCACAAGATCTTTAGGCATTATGTCTACAATTAGTGAAAGAGTACATGCTTTATCACCTTATGTCATTTAATAAGTGTTGTTTCTCATCTGTTTGCAAATTTTGCAGGCTTACAAAGCCTAAAGATCTATTTTCAAAATAACACATCTTGCTAAACTGTGCCTTTACAAAAGCTTAATTTTTATTTTTTTACGATACAAGCCAAGAAAAGTTCAATATTGATAAGCTGCTTAAATTTACATATTGTCATGATTTAGGGCTGGGCTGGCCACTAAATGATGGACAGATGCTCTTGATGAACCTCTCTTCTCTCCCCCAAAGAGGAAGAGAAAAGAGAATAAGACATAGAGACCTATGGGTTGGAAAAGAAAACTAACAGACTTAATAAAACAATAGTACTATGGGATAATAATGTAAATAGGAAAATAATGAAATATATACAAATATATACAAAGCCAATATCAAGTCCTCCTCCTACCCTTCCCCACCCCCCCGGTGATGATTATGCCACCAGAGGCTCTGTGGAGCAGTGCACTGGAAAAGTCCCAGACTGGACCCAGCAGCATGTGGGAGCAGGATTTAGGAACTGGATTCAGGAACACATGGTTCGGGATCAAAGGCGGAGGAACTAGCAGGGTTCTGCTCGAATATTGGCCATGGCGGAAGAAGAAAGAGCTTGACCCTCGCAATCCCTCAGCTTTATACTGAGTATGACATATGTGGGATGGAATACCTTGTTGGTCAGTTTTGGGCCATCTGTCCTGCCTGCTCCTCCCCACAGGTGCGACACCTCACTTACAGCACCCCAATACATGCTCATGATGTGGCAGCAACCTTGGTCTCCACAGGCACAAGTATAAGCAAGAGCTGTATTTGCATACCATACCTAATAGTAACTAGAAACATCAAGCACTGTCACTTGTAGAAATGAACACTGGAAAAACATGCTGTTAGTTTCAGAAAGTACAGTCACTTAGAAGAGATTTAACTAAGTAAAATCACTAAATAGAAAATTAGTTCTATTTAGCTCAAACTGGGACACATATGTAAATTTCTCTAGGTAACAAAAAATCTATTCAAGTTTTAAGTTCTCAATGCTAATGCTAACAATAGATCATTCACTACAGTGTGATTACACTGGGTAGGCTTAACATCTAAAAAAACCACTTGGGTCTCTTATGCAGTTTCATAAACACAAATTACTTGTGATAGAATTCATCAATGTATTGTACAGTAGAAATAGCTTCAGTATCAGCATCATCATAACATCACAATCCTGCAGTGTAAAAGGACTTTAGGAGCCATGGATTGTTTGTCTTTAAAGCATCTTTGCACAACAAAAACAACGAAAAAAATGTGTTCAGCTGCATTTACTGAAACTGCTTAAATGTTAGGGAAGCATGGGAAAGGAGTTTCCCAATATCCTTAAACATAAAATTTTGGAATAGTTCACTCAAGCACCCATGAGATGAGATGCTGGACTTCGTTTCACCCTCCAGAAAATGGCACAGCAGAGTAGTCTGTAGGAAGTGGGGAACACAGTAATGAAATACTGTGCCAGGAGAATTATATAGAAAATGAACACCGCAATAATAAATACTAGGGGATTTTTCTTTTTTAGATGAAGCTACAATCTCTATTTTTCTTAATAAAATTAGTTACTGACCTCTGACTAGATGCTTTACAAGTTATAGTAAGAGCAAATAGTTTACTATTTGAAGTGGGTGGCTATCAATTTTACTTGTTTGCCTTAGAAAGAAAATCCAGTGAAGATACATTTAGAGGCAGATAATGATGCTAGTATCAAACATTATCAGAAGTGATTACATTCCAGCAATTAAATTAGATTTCCCTGAAGCAGGTTAATTGAACTACTATGCAGTGTTTCGCCAAGATTTATACTCTTCTGTAAATCTACTCATGTCAGCTCTGTAGCCTTTCAGATGATTCTGGAAGATTTAGGAATCTGCAAAGATACAAGCTTGTGTGCATTTGTAGCTTAACCTAGCTAGATATGGTAGTGATACCTAGAAATTCCTTATAATAATGCTGCTGGTTTACACATTTGGATTGTTTGACTATTTGGGAGGGTGGAGGGCGGTTGTTTTATTTTCTTTGCTTTTTTTTTTTTAACTTGGATTGTTGTAGGCACTGAGGCACATGTGTATCCCACTCTTCTGAAGTGTTTGAGTCTTTTTATATTAAAAGCCTGGATACTTAGTTCAGCATTATGCTTTCCAGGTACTAAAGTCCCCCTGTGGATAGTCTCTTTGGTTTTCCAGCTGCCTTCTCTGTAAAGTTTTTGTATCTGTCAATAAGAATAATATCACCTCTCTATCCTAGACTCCTCCACCAAGTGAAGGGGAGAACTGATACCAGTACAGATAAAAATATTGTCAGATTTTTAAATGAGGACTACAAAAGTAAGAAACCAGGGTTGCTTATCCCGAGGGAGTTTGAGCATTCTCAGACGCCATGTGCATTTCTTGAATATCCATATATTGTAACATGTGTACCTCACAAGCCCTTTAGCCCCCTATGAAGGGATGATGAGGGGGGTTGAATGGCACTGCACATTAGGAGGTGAGCCAGAGGTACTGCTGGGGCCAAGGTTAGAGGTGCAGCTGAGCCCATGTTGAGCCCAACTCCATCCTGTAATGGAGCCCGGGGAGCTCTATCAGACCATCGTTGTGTCTTCATTGTGACCTACGCCCTCCTCAGTCACCTTCCTCTTCACCTTCTTTCAACACGAGCTGAGTGCCTGATATTTCTCAGCCAAGTGAACATTTTGGTTGGCTGTTTGTGGGATCAGGAAATTGGGGTACCTGAGCTGTATATTTTAACACTGAGTCTTCTGATACAGCTCATCAGAGACAATAATTTGTGCTTCAGTCTTCTGTTTTGTACTCTTAAATATTAAATGAAATGTACTACATCTAGAAGTCAGGCTTTGTATTTGAGGTCTCTAAAGAAGAATTCATATATTTGGCCCAAAATAAGGCACTTGGTAGCATTGCCCTTTCCAGTGACACTGTGCTCTAATCGTTTCTTCTGACCAGTGGCAGCAGACATACCATGGCCGGGACAGCCTCTGTCGCATGATACATGCAGTCATCAAGCAAGCACTCACCTAAGAGCACCCTTGCAGTTTTTAGTTTGACCCCAGCCACTGGCAGAATCTCTGGGAGCAACAAAAAAAAGTATATTGAATTCACTTTGCTAAGTTAACCTTAAGAAGAATATTAGAAGAGTTAAGAGTGAAATAGTGCATGCAAAGGTGAACAGTTCAGAGAGCAATCCCTACTTGAGAAATAGCTTCTAAGTAGCAGGCAGAGAACAAAGCACATAAATTACCTATGTGCCAAACTACCTGAAAATAATTTGGATACTCACTGAAGCAAAGTATTGTATCCAATGGTTCACTGCTAGGGCAGATCCATCTGCTTTCTTTTCACTTTATTTCTATCCCCGTAAGAAAATCAACATACTTTTGCTACCCTCATCTACAGTCCATAAAATCAGAACTATCAAAATTCCTTCTGTCTTGAACGGAGGTCTGAACACTTACTGTTTTTATTAGAAAGAGCTTTATTTTTATTTGATTGCTTCATCCGAAGGAAGGTAGGAATGTATAGCTCAGACTTAGGTTACAAGATCAGAACCATTTACTTAACCTTTTAGTTTCATTTTGCTATAAGATACCAAGCTGCAAAGCTGGCATATAGTATATATATAACTTAACTGTAAGAGTTTATGGGATGTCTGCTGTTAGAGCTGAAACACTCTGAGAGTTGTGAGACTTTTAAGCCTACCTGAGGTCTTAGTCTAAACACAGATTTGAAAACTGCTGTCTCTGTATAGCAAATACATACCTGACTATTCAAGCAGTGATATGCAGATACCAAACAGAAACAGGAAATGTTGCAGGTTTTGGATATGAGGACAAAAGTATCATAAGATGAGAAAAACAAAAATGGAATAGGCTAGGATATGTAGAGAAAAATCACTGGTTCATTAGACTTCGTCCTTTGAATCAATACTGTAGCAGAATTTATCTATAACATATGATAAAATCAGCATACTGTTTGCTTTTGGTAACTGTTGATCACATTAGCCTCTTTGCAAGAACAAGGTCCTGTATAATGCCTCTATGGGCACAATCTTGGGAATAGAGCTGAGCTGGATTAACAAGAAACTTCTTTAAAGTTTTACGATAAAACCAGAGATCATAAAAAATCATGCCAGAATAGCTAAAATCCCTGAGCTCTCTGCAAGGTTCATGTCCTCGTTCTTCTTGATTCAGAACAGGAATTTATGGTTGGATCTCTCATGTACAAGCTGAGAATTTCAAGCGCTGGAGTTGGTGCCTTCTTTTTCTATTACTGTGTATTCCACGTATTCTTGAGAAGTTTGTAATCAGCTGTCTTTGGCATAGTCTGTGAGACATAAAAATATTTTAAAGTAACCTAAGTAATTGAAGATTATTTTTTTTTTAAGTTACACTGAGAAAGTTTTACACAGAAGTAAAAAAGCCGCATTGGCTAAATTCTGTTTCTTTGGAAGACCACAGGAATTGTTGCAGGAGCATGGAGAAAATGTCATATAGTGAGTTTCTTAGACAGATATGTAGATAGGTGCTGTGCGTTGGCAGATTGTTAAAGCCAGCCTTCACAATTTATCAAAGGCAATTTTATTCATGGGATTTAGGCTGCAACAGCTGCAATAGGCACAGCACATGAATCTGAAAATCCCTATCTGCATTGTTTGAAGCCTAGATGCCTTTGAAAACCTAGTCTCACAAGGCAAAGGGGAAAAAATCCTGACTATAAGCAGAACAAAGCCCTGTTTTAATATGCCTTACACAACCTTTTCAAAGTGATAGTGTCACAGTGGTAAATTTCAATATTTTGGTATTTCCTTGGTTAGGGTTGAGGCAAAAACAGCTTAAATCCAGTTGAAATCCAGAAACTTTTTTTTTCAACTTCATGAAACTTCTGTTTTTAATGAACAGTGAATTGTAAAATCCTTCACTTAAAAGTATCATTTTTCTGGAGAAAATATTGTCAAGCCGAGGTCTGTTATTTGAGGGTTTGAAATTCCAGATTTGGAAGAAAGGGGGTAGTACTTATTGGGCCGGTAGCTTTTTATAAAGTTGACAGCTGTTTGAGTGACTAAGACTCTAATAACGTTACAGGTGATCTCTGCTGAGATGAATTATTGAGCATCACATAGCTAAGATGACTGGAATCTCATCGTAAATGTAATTTGTCTCGCAGCTGTTTCCACACTGTATGCAGTAGCAGAGTAGAGAGCATTATGCTTGCCTCTAATTCAGTAAGAGTCATGATAGATAAATTTGAGGTCAAAAAGGCCTTTTGGGAGAGCTCTTGCTGAAAAGGGTTATATCAATATAAAGTATTATTGTTATTATTTATGAGCAGATTGAGTCAAATGTTATGTTGGATGCATTTCATCAATCTGAGATTAGACTTGGGCCTGTATCTCAGCAACAGCTCAGTGATACTAGCTGATAGGGGGATGTTTTACCAGGCCAGACAGAAGCTCAAATAAATTAGGAAGTATTACTTTACAAGAGCCCTCCCATTCAGTGATATTTCTGAGGTTTGGCATTCGGAACCGCAGATAGGGTGGCACAGAGCTTTTCCACTGGGGCAAGAAATGACATGCAGTCTTCAGCCCGTTGCAGAAGTGTTTCATTTAGATCATGTAAAGATTTTTGCTCCATGATAGAACTGTGGAAACAGATATCAATATTTTATTAAATCCATAAATTACAGCTGTATAGAAGTGTTCGAAGCACTGACTTACTCGTTGCCAACACGTGTAACGCATTCTGCCTTTGGAGAAACATTTGTTATTCAGTGAACGGTTATCTCCCAGGAAAAGGGAAATGTTCACTCACCCCCACCTCCTTCTCCCTGCTCTCTAAACGTGTGTGTGTATGAATATCATAGGGAAAAGAAATATGAAATTAAGCTTTCTCCCTCTAAGTCTCCCACCAAGACTAGGGAGACATACCTCTAGCCCAAAGAACTATGTATTTAAAAATACTTAATTTCTGAAATCAAAACAGCTACCTTTCCCCTTTTGGATTTTCTCTTCATTGGCTTTAATTAAGTTTACCCTAAGAAGCTTGTGAGGCCAGATAACCTTGTTACATGAAAGAAAAAGATTACACACTATGGGGTGGCTCCTGCTAGCTTGGCCATCGTTTATAAAGCCAGGATTTAATATCCTTTAAGCTTTTCTGTTTGCAGAGTCATTTTATTTAAACTGCATTTATATAAACTGCTCAGCAGATTAGAGAAGCAGCTCTATAGCCTTAATTTTAGTGTCAGTTTCCAGCTGTTTTGGTCAGGCTTCATGCCTGGATTTAATGTATTTGTGCACTAAAATGAAAACACATCTCAATGATAAATCCTCTCCAAAGCAGAGGGAAATAACAGTAAATAACATCTGTTGAAATCAAATGAAAATAAAAACAAAAGCCCACAGGAAAAGCAGATACAGTAGGGAGCTTGAAATCAAACTGAATATTGAGTTCAGGCTTTAAAAGAGTGATCCAAATCCTTAAACTTATCCATAGATAGGGAATGGTGAATTTGTGACCTACCATTTGTACAGATTTGTCAGATGCAGATGTACAAGGGATCAGTTATTAAAAGACACATGTTACACTTCTGGGACTCATCCAAGGCTCCTTGAATTCATCTAAGGGATCTGTAAGTTCATTACAGATATTCATGACAGGCACTGATTATTCCAGAAATAAGTTCATGCAATTATATGCTCTTGAAATCGAAACAACTGGGAAAGGCAAAGAGATCTCCCTTTCAGCCATTGATTAAAAGAATCAATCCAGGTATCCCAGCTGTTCCATTTTGGTCATCTTTACATGCCCAGAGATAAGCACCTAAATATAAGCTCTCTCTCTTTTTTTTTTTTTTCATTTTTTTTATTTCCCCAGAGGTTCTGATACCCTTCTACCCAAGATTAAAGACAAGCACAACCTGAATTCACCTATAAAATTGGATGTAAAACTTTTTATGCAGCTAGCAATTGTCATCTCCATTTGAAAATCTTGTTTTAGTTCACTGTGTTAAAGCCACAAGCTCTACATGGGCTTGAATCTATATTCCTATTCACCTAGTACTTCCATTTTTGCAGGGCTAAATGCTAGACAGTCCGATCGTGTCAGTCCTACAGTGCTTGGTGGACTGCAGTGTGCTTGTGATGTAACAAAAAATGGTAAGGAAGAACTTGGTTCTGTATCCTCCCAGGACACACTTTGATTTTTCTCTCTTGTACATCAAACAATGTAGATGAGAGCCAGAGGAAAACCAAAACTTTTGTAAGTATATGCTTGCATTTAAATAGAATTTTACTCTGGCTTTACCTTCAAATTACGAATTTATGATTTATTACATTTTGCCCAGACAAATGAGAGAAACACTTTAACGCTGCTCTTTCCTGGTATACCATGGACATCCAACAGTATTTCCACACTTAAAGTGACTTTCTTCAAGTATACAGTTCAGGAATTTTTCACAGCTCTTGTTTCATTGTGACTTACATGTAGAGGTGGAAGGAAACAGCATCCTCACAGCTGAATTTGATGGACAGATGCTCTGGCATGTTATACAGTATTGCCTCAACTTGCAATATGGATTTTGCTTATGGAAACTTAAATCTAGTGTAGTTTGTGGATGGAGGAACAGTGAGAAGTGATAACTAAGTCAGACAAGGATCTAACTCTTACCAGCTCAGAGAAAGAATATGTTCATTGGCACATAATGTGAAATTTGGGAAATTACGAAAATGTGAAACAGGTTGTAGATGTCAGAAAATCTGATACACATTACTTAAAATCTAGAAAGTATCCACTTCAAAGAGGATCCTTACTTAAAGCAAATATGGCTTAAACCATAACAGAGATAGTATATGGTGTTTTTGAACATTTTGCAGAAATTTTAACTGTAGTTTCAATTAAACCATGGAAGAATACATTCCCTAAAAGAAGTTATTTTCTGTATCTGTTGGTTTGGTTGAGTTTGTTGGGGTTTTTTTTGATTGTTTTATAATGAGAACTATTCCTTTTGTGTTTACACAGAGTTAGAGGTGGGGAGAAAAAAAACAAACAACGAAATTGCTTGCATTGACCTGCCATGTCTGCTAAATCCCAGCTCAGTCCCTGAAAAAATCTCATTTGCTCTTTACTCTATAATTTCCAGTGTTTTGTTTCAGCAGTTCTACATGTTACAAGCAAAGTCATTTTCACCACATCCCCAGAAGACTATTCCATAGCCTAACAAACCTCATTCTAGGATGCCGAGATATTTTTTTAAATTGTGTTTCAATTGATCTTTTAGAATAGCATGTGCTATTTCAACTAAACTGAAAAGAATTGCAGAAGTCTCTAAGCAAAATTCTGCTCAAAAAACAAAGCAAGTCCTTGTCTGGAGATGCATAGTACAGACATACAGTATGCAGAGGAGAGACAGGGATAAAAAAAATAATCCCTTCAGAAATATCCTTCATTGGCAGAAATAGAAAATAGTGCAACAGAGAAATTCAATGTTATTTCCTTTAATATGTGGCTCGTGTATGCTTTGGGTGCAGTAGATGTCTGCAGAAGTCCTGTGTGCTTCCCATTGGCACAGGCCAGGTATCTGTAGCAAATCCGCGCTGCCCTCCCTCCCATGCCATTCTTGGAACAGGGAGTTGCAGCCAGCATGGCAAGCCTGCAGCTCGCTCTGACACAAGGAACCACTTCAGCGAGGAGCCCATCAATTTGTTTGTGGCTCATATGTCAGATTCCTTAGAAATGAGTATGACTGATCTGAGATTAACTTTTCCTTCTATTTCCTCTTGCCTTGCTTTCTCCCCAAAGAACAATTCACATATGAACTGCATAAAGGTGACAAACTACCATTTTGGGGTATATTCACTGCTGGAGAGGCAAAATAAAATGAAGAGCACAGTTAACAGGAAAAAATTTCTTCTGAGATCAGTAACTCTTCTTCCTTAATAGTCTGCCAGCACAAACGAATATAAAAGCATCAGAAGCAAGGAACTTTTTGAAGATATTATAAAATTGTTACTCTACAGAGAAATCACACAAACAAATAATTTCAACAGTCACTCACGGAAACTATATGAAATGTCCCACGCCACAGGGCAAACGCAACCCACAGATCCCAACAGCTTTGAAAGAAAGCTATTAAAATGCCTGCATCCCAGTGGTAAAAACTGTTTGTGGATGACCAAGACCAGAGATTATTTTAGCAAGGGCTGAACAGAGGCAGCAGCTGAGTAATACTAAAAACAAACTTCCATTTAATATTTATTTATTTATTATTTATTTCCATTTATCCATTTATTTATGGATATTATGTTAACTTCTTATAGTAATCATGTTTTCTAATTTTGCTGAGGAAACTTAGTAAGAAACTTAACATTTTTGAAGTTTGGTCCTTGCTTAGATTTGCAAAAGGAAAGTTGCAGTTAAGATAATTATATTCTCAATGCCACTTTCTGTTCAACAGCAAGTAAACAAGAAACCTTAAGTCAGTCAGTCTTCCAAACTTCTGTAAATGCATTGTATAATAATGCTGCAAGCCCTCTGAATCTTGTATGTTGCAGTCTTGACTCAGCATTTCTGTAATCTAAATGGCAAATCTGAAGATTCAAGCTGGAGATCAGAGATTAGGAAATTGAGGGAAATACAGATACTAAACAGCATCCAGCCATGAATTTAAGTTGACTTTTTTGAAAACTGAAAGCCTAAAATATGTTTTAATGCCTTTTTTTTTTTGGTGGGGGAAACAAAGTGTTTCTGTGTGATTACAGTGATGCTCTGTCTTTTCACAGTCTGACAGTCCCTCTGCAGGTCTCATACCTTGCTGTGACAGGACATGCAGCTCTGGTTGTCCTTGTCCTGCTCTGGCCATGGGCTACATCACCTTGCATATTGCCTGTGGCAGTGCATTCAGAGCAGGGCCAGGCAGGAACTGAAATGCATAGAGGAGAAAGGAAAGGGAGAAAGTATAAATAAAGATTTTAAAGGGATCTAGGTGGACTACCTTTAGACTAGATTCTAGGCATCGTGTTGGTTTGGAAACTAATCAATGTATTATGTATTTCTTAATGAAGGAAGTTCATAATGTTTGATTGTTCTGATGTTGCCCAGGGAAGGTAGGAGGTGACCAGCTGTCAGTGTTGAAATCTGTACCACTTGCTATCTAACTCTGTCTCTCTAGTAAAGAAAATCGATCAGACCTGACTGACACATGCATTTGTATGTACTCATCTGCCTTCCTTGTAACCTTTAGAGAGATACAGGGGGCAATCTTTGTACACTGCTGCCTAGTCTTTCAGAGAGATAGGCAGCAGATACCTGTTCTCTAGCAACTAATCCATACTGATCCATAGGCTGCCAAGGTTGTTGAGACTCCCAGTGGAGGGGTTAGCAGAGCTCTGAGATGACTCAAGAGGATGAAGAGGCCGGCTTTCTTCTCAACTTCTGACAAACCTGATGGCACAATGTAAGTTCTTATTATCACATGGGAGAGATGAGAGGCATGTTTCCAGCTGTGTAGTGGAACACGATGAAGGGATCCTGAGTGCTCTCTGAGGAAGCTGAGATCTTTGTGCAGCACAGAGATTGCTGGTTGGATGCAGGAGCAGCACAGCTGGGTTAACACAGTAACATGCCAAGTGGATTAGCCCAACTCCTCAGCAGAGCTTGCTGCATTTTCCAGTTTCAGTAGTTAATTTGCTTTGCACAAATTCAGGGATAGCTCACCATACCCACTGCACTCATTAGAAACTCTCATTGATCAACTATCGGAGGACAGTACATTTTTATTCCTTCTAAAATGCATAATATGTCTGTATAGTATTTGAACATTCTTTCAGCAAACTGGGAAAGTCCGTATTAGGAAGTAATGACTACTGGTACTTCATCAAAACAGATTAGTAGTTTTCGAATATTAACTTCTAAGTTTATACTACTTTCCTTTTTCTGTGTTTATTAAATATTTGGGTTTTTAAGGATGCATTTAGACAAGCATTTTCTTTCCTTGATGGTTATCCCCAGCTCCACATTCTATTATTGCGAATATGTGTTTGTAGGGCTACCCTGTAAACTGTGTCATTTGAATGATCCAGGATTTAAAAAGAAATAAAAGAGAAAGGAGGAAACAAGTCCTTCCCCAAAAGTACTGCACAGAAGGGGGCAGTAAGCCTCTGCTACAGGTGGATAGGACCTTACACCTAGCAGAAAGCTGGTGGTCCCTTCACTGTGAAAGAAAGTGTATGCAACAGCTCATCCTAAAGGGCTGTGGATCCTGCAGTACAATTGAGACTTTAAGTGGGCTGTAAGAACATGAAGGCTGCTACAGTGTTCCACAGCTCCCTCGTTACTCATATCACTCATTCCAGCTAATGAGGAGCAAGTGGGAGCAACTCGGTGCTCCTCAGGCTCCTTTACCTTAGCCTGATCAGCTTGTCTGCATCAACATGGATCAGCCTGATCCAGATTTCCTGGAAAGGGAAAAATTACCACACAGTTTTTACCTCCATAGTTCCAAAACTTTTTTGGGATTTGAATGGCAGGAGCAACTTTGCTATTTACATTGTATCTTAGAAGTCTTCAGCTGTAGACTGGGACTAGGAGCAAATACAATTATTAATGTGCAACCATTTCACCTATCCTTCTTGCTCTTCTTTAAATGCCTGATAAATAAACAATGCATGCATTTACATTAAACAACTCAATAACTAGGCCTTTTAGATGGTATATATAAATTACTACAGACCAGATCCTAGACCAAAATTGGCTCTCAAAATTGGCGCTAATGACTTGGTATCTTCACAGACACTTGGACGAAGATATGGTTCAAGATGAACACGTGCAAGGCAGAGAACCCAGTATCCTGTCTGTCAGGCACAGAAAATGCCATGTGGAATTTGCTTTGACCCTGGCATAAGAGATGTACCTAAATAGATGTTATTTAAGAGACATGGGACAGCAGTTGGCATGCAGAATGAAAATGCAGCAGTTCTGCCATATGCACTGAGACCAGATATGCCTAGCAGATCCCAAGCATAAGAGAAGAACAATAAACATAAATGAACCCCCTATGGAGTCTGCTCCATGAGGGCACCTGAACTGACACTGGCAATGCTTTGCAAATTGGCTGGAGTTGCAACACCCGGCACTGGCACTGTCAGAGAGAGGCATCAGAGGCAGAAGGCACTATTTCCATGAGGCAGACACTGCCCTGTGTAAATAGCCGTCCAGAGAACAAGAAACCACTTGCACTCACCAAGCATCAGAGATCCTAAATTCCACCATGGCTCATGTAACATGAACTGGCTCCATGTATAATTGTTCTGCCAATAGGGCATTAATAATTCTTTTTACATCCTGATCAAAGAAAGGGAATACAAGAATGATTTGTATTAACAGCTACTAGACTTCATGACAGTGGTGCTGCAGGTGATGTCTACCTGTCCTGGTGTGTCCTTTTACGTAGGTTCAGGCCTGTGGAAGTTCTCCCAGACAGCTGAACTGATTATAAACACTGAGAGTAGTAGACAGCAGTCCTTCCAATGAAATAAAAAAGCTTTGTATCTATGACTCATGGTATTCAAATATGATTAATTTATTCAATTATTTTTAATTGAAGTCTCCCTGGATAGCTTTACTGACATCTTCAAAGCAGGAAGCTGTGTACTGGCTGCAGTTCTCACTGGCAAGGAAGATGTATGCATGGCCATAATAGCTAAAGGGGAAAGATAAGAAATTGGGAACCTCCTCCAGGAATGCAGGCATATGTGCACAACTGGCTTGGGCCAGAGCAGTCTGCCATTTTAATGACTTGAATTTATGGCAAATGTCTGTGTTGAGGAAATAAAGATTCATGTCTTTTGAACACTATTTTGTGTTGCTTTTTCTTCCACAGAATCCACAATTCATTTAATGTTTTCTCTGAGTTTCCCAGGACCACACATTCTCTAGTTCCTTGCCTTGAGAACTTAAGTGTTTTGAATTTCTTATTCTGACTCATTTTGTCTTACTGAATAACTCTTTTGCCGGAAAAACAAAAACCAAGGGAAAGAATCAGAAGATGAGAGGCAGAATTACACAGAAAAGCAGTCTTGCTAAAAAATAACATAAGGTGGGTTGGGAAATGTGTAATAGCTTCATGGATTGTTGCTCATACCGCAGAGCAACTTTTTCTATACCACAGCTTAAAAAGCCATCTGCCTTGCCAGGGTCTTATCAAGGATTAAATGTTATTAAATTATGAAGAAAATCTTCCTTAAATCAAACTATTGACACATGCAGCACAGGTTAAATGGCTCCAGAGCCCAAAGTTTCCCTGCTTTCAGCAGAAGTTAGTTGCCAAACATCTGATCATCTTTCACCTTTCTAATTCCATCACACATTCAGTACCCTTTCTGATTGCCTTCTCCAGTGCTTGCATTTTATGTCTGTCTATCTCTCTCTTTTTGCCTTCTCCCTGACTGCTTTGAAGAAATAAGACCTTTGAAATGGGGTTGTTCATTTTATCCCAACGTAGTACCCTTCTGTCCTTACCTACTTGATTACTGCTGCTGGGAACTATTAAACACTTGCAGCAGTCTGCCTCTGAGCTGGCTGCATTTCAGGGCTGAGAGAAGTTGCATTTTTATACCTCTCTGGAAGTGAGGGTCTCTGGATAAAGAGCAAAAAGGTTCAATGGGAAGCTCTCCTGGTTTAGTGGCTCTTCATGCCACATTCTTTGTCATGTGAGAGTGTTTTTGAATGGTGGGATGCACACTGAGGACAATGGGGACAAGAAGAAGAGGTGGATCTGAGAGGCATTCACAACTCCAAAGAATATTAAATGGTAATCATAATAAGAACCCAGTGTTAGCGTTTATAACTACAACGAGTCTTTAATATAACAACTAATACCTTAACAAACAGTAAAGTATAACAGGTGGAAAGAAAGAGAACAAGAGCTAGAAGCATAAAGGTGTTTTCTGGTTGTTTTCCTAATTGCATTTATCTATTATTAGCTGAAGGAGTTCTACTAGAATATGTCAGGATAGACACATTTAACACCACAGGACATGCCCCACTCAACCAGACCTGTGATCCATCGTGCCCAGGACTCTTTCTCCGACAGTGGCCGTAGAGTAGTTATGGTCAGTCCCTGCAGTCAGTCCCTTGCCTTGGTTTTGCCCCAGCCTCCAGGACTGTTCTGTGTGTTAGAGGGTATGTCCCTGCCCAAGTCTTTTCTAATCTGTTTATGGACCTTTGGTCTATGGTTTGTCTAAACCCTCTCCGAGCCTGCTTCTGCAACCTGCTGTAACAGCAAGCACTGGAAGTTCACTCTCTGTTGTGGGAGGAAGTACCTTTTTATCTGTTTTAAACCAATCTGTAGGTCTGGCCCAAGAGCTCCATATCCTAGTATTGCAGGATCTCATGAATGTCAGTTCTGCATTCAGCTTATCCACTGCCTGAATGATTTAATCAACCTTAATCTTATTTGCTCCGGTCTGTTTTTTATTCAGACTGAAGAGCTTCCATCCAGAACCAAAAAATAGTGTGGTTTGTTTTGTTGTTTTAAATAAGCAAATGATTCTAGACAAACTTTGGATGTCTCTTCAGATATTTGCTGGCACAGTAACAGACTATTGTTTTTGTTGAACTTTGGCTCTATTTAAAGCTCTAGACAAAAGTATTTGGTATCATCATGTTTTTCAGTTGTGTTTTCTAGTACCAAACCATTGAGCAGCACCTCAAAAAAGTTCACATAAATTAGAAAGGTGTGTATACTATTATTTTTCACAATGTCACTAGAACTTTGTGATCAGTGTTGTCTATACTTCTCTCCTATATCAAAGCATTTGTTAATTTTAATGCCTCCAGATACAGCTGGAAGCCCTTTTTCTACTCATGCTTCTCAGTTCTTGTTAAGGTTCTGGGTACAATTGACTTGTCTGCCATGAGCAATATACCTTAAAGTAAAACTAGGATCTGATAGTTCACTTAAAGGCATTTCTTGACAGTTCTGTCAGGCACTTTTGATTATCTTTTTGTCCACTGTTTGATATTTTCCTGCTCCTTCACATTACCATTCTTTTTTTCTGCACTAGCAGTTTCAGCAGCCAATATGGATATAGACCCTTCCACCTGCCCAATTTGCAATTCCCATAAATCTTTGTATACTTCCTTCCTCTGCAGATGGCAATACACTGACCTATAAGTCCGGGGGATCTATATGCATTCTTTCTTCTGTCACTTTTCCTCAAAGTGGGTTATTTCTTTAAATTTATGTTTCTATCCAGGGAGCTTTAAACTGCACATCAGGTTTTTGCAATCTCTCTGTGTTCTTCTATTGTTTGTTCCAATCTTAGAATATAATCTATATGAACTCTAATGTCTTTGCTGTCATCAAAAATTTATCCTCTTCTGTTTTGAAGTACTTCATGCACAAGGTGTGAGGCAACAGATATTTTGGGTAAACAGAGTCTTAGTAATGGCTGTTAAAAGTCCACAGACATCAATTATTATTTTTCTGTGGAAAAATACCTGCCATTTTCCCTCTCCCCTGTGTAATGTGTCCAGAAAATGTTCCCTTTCCAAGTAGTTTCCCTGCTTGGGCCTTTAGCAGCCCCTATGCTGTGTACCTGCAAGACACATGTGAGTGTTGGTGCGTAGGGCACAGTTATGATGACCCTGGTCTCTGCTTATCTGAACTCTTTACTTATAGGGTTTTCTTGGAGTAGAAAATCTGAACTGTTGTAACAGCAAAGAACAGTGGAAAACACAGATCTTCCATTTAAAGTTCAAAGTGCATCTCTCAGTGTATTGCAGAAGCTGTAAAGACACTTAAAAAGAATAAATGCTGTTGCATTTATGTGTCATATAGGGTAGCTCCTCTACTTTCTCCTATATCCTGTTAGGAGGGAAAAGGGACATCAGTGACAAACCTGCTTGAAGTGGAGAGGAGGTAGGCTGCGGATGCCCAACAGCCGTATTTCATATTCCACCATGACAGTGGTGCTGTACTGGCTGATGCCAGGAAGGTGCAGTCACTCTGAGGTTCGTCTGGCAGGCACAGGCTGCCTGCTGTCCTGGTGCCAGCACCCACTGAAGTGTCTCTTCTCACTGGATCAGGGAGAACCATGACTAAAAACACCTTAGTAATAAGGAAAGCTTTGTGGATGGTGTATGCACACTGATATGCATACACAGTGCCTCTCAGACATGGACACATACACTTTAAGCCTTGCTCGTGGCCGAACACAAAGGACCTGCTTAAGCCACATCATTTAAGGTAGTGCATAGTTTGAGCCAGTTTGTCTGAATTCCCAGGTCTAGTCTGAAAAAGAACCCCAAACCTTTCTGTTTCCTGTGAAGGTAGTGTTGACTTTTTTGGTTTTTTTCAGATTCTCCACTAGCCGTCATAGCTCAGTGAAAGCTTGGGAAAGACAGAGACAATGTTTTAAAAATGTTTTTCAGAAAACTTTTTCCCCTCTACCCTAGCTTTTTCACTGTCAGAGCCATCTGCAACACAGCATAAGGAAAAGAGAACAAAATACGCAGACTCCTTAAAACACCTTGTGGATAAATTTGGTCTGGCTGCTGGAGCATGGCATGCTGACCTGCATAACAGTGGAGAACCTGTTTCCTCCCTGAAGTAGCACACACCTAAGAGTCCCTGCACATGGAGAAAGGTATGTAGTTAAAATAAAATAAAAAAAAAAATCCTGCATAAAGTTAAGAATTCTTCCATTTCTTTCCCTTCCCCTACAATTTCTCAGCCAAAATGAATACTTTGTGTTTTCTTTTGGCAATTGTGTACCTGGCTCTTCTGTATCTCATAAACCTGGTCCCTGGCTGCTTTTACAGAGGCACTCGGAAAAATGTGACTATTCATGGTGGTGTAGATAATTGTTGAGCATTTGCTCCTTTGCAGAGATAGAGTTTATCAGCAGAGGTAGTATTCTCAGGTGTTCTTCCAGCCTTTGGAAAATAGTTGTTACTGTAATCTGTAGGCAATTTTCGCTCTAACGCTATAGGCATGTGCTTCTCCTTTTGTGGCTGTTTACCAATTCTCTAACAGATTAACAGGAGAATAATTCACTCTGTGACAATCTGAAACTTTAAAACACCCTCAAATGCCTCATTACAGACCAAATAAAATAGTTTGTTTTCTGTGAATGATTAGTCCCTCTCATATCTTCTTTGCTCCATTGCTTTCAAAATGCTAATCTCAGAGTGCATTTATTTGCTTGTGCCAGCCTGTTTATAGCTACTGTATCCCTTTGGTGGAAGCTTACTGTATCTTCCTCATTTGCAGTAATCAGTGAATTTCCATGATCTATAATCATAATAATAAGTCAGTTGAGGCATGTTTTTCAGAAAACTAATTTCAGTTTCTAGGGCTGTGCTGTCGTCTCCACTTGTGTCGCATTATGTAAGATGAAGCAAAAATGAATCACAGTGCTGGACTGAGAAGTGTTTGAAAGAGCAGGGCTAAAGGGAGAAGACTCTTCCGCAGCACATTTCTGAGGAACAGAGCTACTCAGCTGTACAGCAGCACATTTAGTCTTTGTAATGGTTTATGTGCTTTTTATTAAAATGGTTGAAGCATTGTTATTCCTGGGCCTTTCCAGGCCTTCTAGGTTGCCATAAAGCAGCTTTAGGACCAATATAGCTCTCTTGGGTGAATTTCGGTGCTTGACACCCAGCTGCAAGTCATACACTGCAGTGCACCCAGTTCCTCCCCGACAGCCAGAGAAACAAGGGACAGGAAAAGGTGAGGTGGGAGTGGGTCACAATTAAGGTGTAGCCAGGAGTTCACACTCCTTCAGCTCCTTGCCACTGTTGGAAGACTTGCATAGGAATACAGCCTGTAAAAGAAACATGGAGAGGGATTCCTCCTTTTCTGCCTTTACATACAGGGTCTAGGAAAAAAAAAATCAAAGGGATTTGTGCTATAGGGAAGAATGCACTTGCTAGCTGAAACCAACAAAGGGAAAGGGTAGGGTGGGTAAGACATGCAATAATAACCATGCTTAGTTTTCACCAGAGCACCAGTATTAAGTTGTTTGTACTTTAAGAATTTTTGAGATGCACTCTTGTTATAAGACAGACATATACAATATTTTTGGTGTCCCCTTCTCCTGTATCAAGAACTGGCCTCTTGCACTGCATGAATTGTTGCTGAAGAAAAAACATAAATGCTGGATCTAAGCCTGAGGCAGTTTCCCCACAGTTTTCAGTTCAAGTATTGATCATTTCTGGTGCTATAACTGAGCATACCCTTAGGTAGCATGGACATAATTTTTTTTAGCCATTACTGAAAGAAGTAGGAAGAGAATAGATCAAGTCAGCCAAATTTTTAGTGGTCCTGTAAATAATTGTTATTTTAGTACCAATAGAATGTTGTAGACAAATAGTGACTATGCACAGATACAAAAGCATCACAAATGTAAAAGATTACTTCTGCAACATATAATGCAATTTATATTAACAAGTGTGACACAGAAACTTATAATCATGGAAAATCTTGGACTGCTAAGGACCTCAGGACGTCATTTAGTCCAGCCCCCAGCTCAAACTGGGTCCAGCTATGGACCTTGCTGCTGTACCTTGACCAGTTGAGTTTTGAGTATCTCCAAATTTGGAGGTTCCCCAGCTTCTCTGGACACCTGCCCCAGTGTTCGACCTCCCTTATGGTCAAAAATTAAATTTTCACATGTCCCAGCATGTGTTCTTTCCTCTATGTATCTCCAATAAAAGTCTGGGTCTCTCTCCTGGACACTCTCCTGTTAAGTAGATAGTTGAAGGCAGAAGATTTGAAGACAGGTAGCAGAGAAGACCTGAAAAGATGTGATAGTGATCCTAGAAGTCACACAGAGTAAAATTTTCAAACTGGCTAGCTGCATTTTCAAAGTGAGTGAGTGTTGGCTGACAGGCAGAGCTTAGAAAGATTTGGAAATAAGAGACCTTTCATGTGAAGTACCTTGATTTGCAGTTGTGCTAGGGAACTATGAATCAATGTTTTGTGTCCTTTCTCTATTTCTTTTGACTCAGAACAGTGTTTGGAAGACGAACTCTAGGGTCTCAGAGTTGTGATTTTTTGATACTGTCTTTAAATGAAGAAGGATAGGCTGTCTGAACTCACTGAGCACTGGGTGCTTTGGGACTTTGCAGAGATGTGCAGAAGACAAAAAGACAACTGAAAGGTTGGATATCAAGTAAAATTGCCCACCTGTACCCTTAGAGAGCCAATATCTCAGAGCAACTTCCAGCTTGATTAGATTAGGAGGAGGCAGAGCTGAACCTTTAGTTGTGTCACTGGACAGTCACTTTCATTCAGCTTTCACATTAAAGGAAGCTAAATATTTCAGTAGGATTTACACAAAATGTCTGAAGTTGTTTATCTGTGCTACAACTCTCCTACCTGTACATATCATCTCTTAAAAAAATGAGGTTTGGAGTTGCGAGTACCAGACTCTTGACAGCAGGTGCAGGGGCTGTGCTAGGGCTATGTGGTCACTACAAGGCAGAAGCAAAGCAAAGCAAAGCACCACATGGATGGGCTGCTGCACGTTGTGCAGAGATGAACCCAGTGCTCAAATTGCACAGGCTGAAACCAGTACCACTCTGCAAGTGCTTTGACTGGAAGGACCAACTTTTAGCACATATATAATGAAAAAGGCTTAGTTACTTATGCTCTTTAAATTTAAGTAAACCCTCTTCCACCTCTGAATTACGCTATTTTGTCGGGTTTTTCCTAGAACTGGAAGCAAGAAGTTAATCTAAAACCAGGGTGGTTGAATGGTGACCTTCATTACAGAGCTTGCCATCTTGCTGGCAGTCTCTGTTCCTTGTTGGTGCTTTCATTCCCTCGGTCACACCCAAGTGATTTCTCTTGTACGGTTTTTAATCTGTGCCTCAATTTGCTTTAATGCATGAGCTCCAAGGGAAGCCATTTCCTTTTCACTTTATTGCTAGTTTGTTCTGTTTTGTTTTCTTGAATTTGTGAGCAAGTAAACATACTGACAAGCAACCTTTAGGGAATTTCGGAAGTCAGTTTAAAGGAGGATAATTTGTGATGCCGCTAACCCCTGTGTAGTGTTAGCACTTTCAAATATGTCTAATTACACTTTAAGATAAGGATATTAATGCCATCAATCAGCACTGATAGCTCACTATCACAGAATCCAGGCCTTTGGCAACACTCACATGTAATATAACAGCATAATTAATGGTTATAAAGACACCATTATGCGCAACACAGTATTTCTATCAGTTGGCTTGTAATCATTAAATACCATGAAAGTGAGGTTAACAAGCTAGAGACCCAGTCAGACCGTGCCAAGAGAGAAACAGGGGCCCAGTTAGTCCTCCTTCAGTCCCCGGTAATATGGCAAAAGGTTCTTTTTTTTTTAATCTTTGGCTCATAAACCGCCGAGAGAAATACTTGAGTTGTTTTCTACCACACTCTTCCTTGCCGAAAGTCGAAAGGTAACAGTGGATGCCTTTTCAGAAACAGAAAGGCAGATGAAAATGTGTGTGAATACCACCAGTGCCACCTAGCGCTGGTCGGTCGTGGAGAGGTGAAATGTTCCCAAGTCAGGCCAACCTGACCTTCTTTTCCACTCCGAATGGGACAGGATATCGCTGGATATTGCAGGATACACTCCTGTATCGCCCTGTTTGCTGAAGTCTTAAGAAATGAAGGTAACAGCTCCTGAAAATCCGTAAGGCATTTTGTGACACACTTCCCTGCTTATTTTGCCAGTAGGTTAGCAGGTTGGCAAATGTTGAAGCTGCTGTGTTTTCAGGGAGACATTTAGGGTTGGGATTAACAGGAATTGTGTATGTGAATGGCATCTGAGCAAGACAGAGAAAGTCACTGCAAGGACAGGTCGGTTGTAGCAGGAAATGGCTACTAAAAACCTTTCCTCTTTACTCTGCTTTGTATGCCCTTCCAGTAATTTGTTGGTTTTTTCCTACTGCAGCCTTGCACATGTTCTCTGAATAAATTTGACTCTTTTATACTGACTTTGCAGCCTTGAGCTTGCTCCTTCCCTTTTATTCAAGCAAATAAACAGAATATTTACTGTCGAGTTTAGAGAGAAGGTCTTGTGTGCACAGTAAATCAGAAAAAGCAGAAGTATTCACTTGTTGAGATCTTCACATATGGACTAGTGTAAATGAATAACAATTCCTACCTATAAGAATTATTTAAATTCAGTCAAACACATGAACACGGGGTTGATGAGCACCTTTCTTAGAAATCTCCAAGTTGGAGAAAAGCCTCATCTGGAAATCTGCGTTCATAGCTTCCAGGTTCTGAACTATAGCTCTGAACAGCTCAAGAACCTCATGATTAGTTATGTTATGGTGTCAGTATCCTGGCAGTTTTGTATGTGTCAACTTTGAGAAACTTGGACTCTTTTTAAATTATCTTAGGTCTTAGGGTAGTAGCTGGAGGAAAGTTTTGAGGCTGTGTCATCTAACTTGAAGCTCTAGTTGCTAGGGGGAGGTTTTGAGACTGACTGTGGCATCTACATTGAAGCTCTAGAGCTTCAAAAACTAGCTGCCTGAAGAGCTTGGTAGTTTCTGAAGTATCTTTGAGCATACAGCATCTGGCCGTCTGTGCCTCAGATGCTGTATGCCGGGACTGCTGTGAGGATAAATGTTAGATATCAATGCTCAGATCCTACAGTAGAGAGGCTACGCCTTTATCAACCTGATATCAACTCATATCAGGGCTTTGCAAAGTCCCTTGTAGCCAAGAACAACACTGTGTAGTGGGGGCAAATCAGTCAAACTCCCAGGATTTGCAGAATGAGCACAGTAAGAGCCTTTTTATCATATACACATCTCAGCAGCACTGAAGGCAAGAGATGAGTTGCTGCAGTACCTGTCACTTTGCTGATTGCCCTGCCCAAGGGTAGCCTGTTTCTTCTTGAAAGGAAATGTCTATCTATACTTTTCCTTATCTCGGATCACCACTGGTGGCTATAGAGAGCTAAGGGTTTCATGACATTGTTTGCTAAAGTATATTCGACCTTCAAGGGAGATTCTCAGGTGGTTTCTTGGGCAGCAAAACTTTCCACTTTCTGTATCCACACTGCAGTTTGCTTTTTGAGTGCTCTACACATGGAGGCGTCCCTACATGAGGTTTTGGATCGGCAGCACCTATGATACACCTCTTGCAATCAGCTCCCACATGGTCATCTCAAGCCATTTCCAAAAATTGCCACCTTCTGAGCATGAAACTCTTTTCCTTTTGACTTTACCTAGTTCATACACTGCTAGCCTTCCTTTTAAGGCATATGTCTCTGTGATCATTAATACCAGGTGTCTGCATGAATGGATCACTCAACAGTACAATTTTTGATCCAGATCCAGTGTTGGATTTCTGTCACATTTCTGTCAAATTAGTGAGAGCTTATGTGGGCTTTAAGCTTCATGCTAGCTTTATGCTGGCTCTGGAAGGACAGATGATGCCTAATCTGAATAAAGTTAAGCAGGTGAGGACAGCAGGTGATATTTGATCTGTCATAAAGCTTGCTGGTGCAAAATTAAACCATCAGAGTGGTTTCTTAAAGAAACATGAATAGGCAGATTGAGTTCTTGCCAGATCAGTGTTATACCCAAGGGCCCTCAGCATTTCTGATACAGTACATGATGCCCTAAAGCTGTATGTGCTGCCTGATTAAGTTATGTCCTTATATAAGCACAATACCTTTCAGAAAAAAAAGTCTTGTTTCTATTGTCATCTTAAAAATTCAATAGTAAAATTAGGTGCTTTTCAGCTTAAAAATTGCTGAAGTTTACTGATCAATAAATCAGTATTTTATTCTTCTCCCAGGAGCGGAGAGTGACTATTGCTTTCCCTGACACAAAGCTTTGGTGATGACTTATTTGTATATTTTGCTTCATTCATTATTAGAGTGTTTTTTACATTCTACTGCTTGATATTTAGAATGAACCAAATGATACTTTGAAGCAGCAGGCAAAAATCAGATTTTCTTGTTCTTTTAAATCAATATTTTTGAAGAATTCTAGAATAAAAATTTTTAATGGCACTATTAGTCCTGCCTAACATCGCCATTCTTAGTCAAAGTTGTAATTTATATCATAATAACAACAATAGAAAGCATCCTTCAGTAAGATAAAATCCAAATGATAATGGATTCTCCCATTACACTTTGGCATTTTTATCAAGAGTTGAAACCACAATGGTCTGTGAAAATGAAAGATGCTGAGAACCAGAACCTTGAAGGTTCAGTCTGGGGAAAGGATGGTCAGGATTAATTTTTCTCGGCTAGGATAAGAATACTAAGTCTATAGGTGGGTGCTAGTGAAAAGAAACACATTTCATTTCTGACAAAGCACTTCCTGAGATGTGTTGAAGATTGCAATGTCCTTTTCTCAAGGGCATCTGAATTTCTTTGCTTTGCCTGTGCTCACCTGGACCATTTCCTGGTTCAAAGCAGGTATTGTTGCTTTTCCAAAAAGAGAGACAGAATACTGTGGGTCCAGTCCTCCTCCCGTTCTCCACAAAATTCTGATTTACCCATTCCTAGGTTAATACAGTCAAGAGCAACACTGATGCCCTTGGCTGCAATCCTGACTGGCTGAAAGTGAAAACTCCTAAACTGTTGCCCTGATGACTATTTAACCAAGGCCTACATCATTAGAATAATTTTTAAACTTTTTTTTTTTCTAAGGAGTCTAACTTCAGACATCTTATCTTTAAAGGAAACTCTGATAAAGGCTCTTTTCATGTATGAAGCTAGAATCACAAATGTAGAAGGCTGGAAAGGCTCCTGAGAAATAATCTTCTCCATGCCCTTGCTGAGAGACAGGATCCTGGTATGCCATGACCTTCTCCCAAGAGATGTTTGCCTCATTTGTTCTTCCAAAGCATTCATAAAGACTGTTCTGTATCCTCTTTGGGTAGCCTGTTCCTGCCTGTCACTCACCTTCTCAGTGTTCACTTTGCACTTCACCTAGCTCTTCTTTGCTGGAAGCTGGACCACTTTGTTCCCGTCTTTTAATGTAGATAGCCATTGATGCACAGAAATATAAATCAGTATCACAAATGGCTTTCTGTGATTTATATACCTTGAACGTGTTGATACGAAATGTATCACTTTATTTATTGATTCATTTTTGCAACAGCATCTCGTATTTATTTGGTGGTCCATAAAATTCTAGATCCTTTTTAACAGCCTGGCCAGTTATTCTCTGCTTTTATTTAAACATTTCATTTCTCTTTCCTAAATATGATACTCTATTCTTTCCTCTATGATGTTTGCCTTGCTGATTTCAGACATTTTTTCACTGTACAAAGATCACTTTGCATTACAGTCCCTCTAGAGGCCCATCCCTCTAGTCTGGTGGCTTCCACAAATCTTGTTCTTTGAGATGGAATGAGAATAATGTGTAGGACCAGGTTTAGGATACTATTTGCAAGAATCACCCTAGAAAGGTCACCTCTGATCTGCCTCCACTCTTACAATTAAGTTTGGAGAACAACTCTTCTGAATCCTTTTCTCAGGATTGCCCACTCAGACTAGGGCCAAGTTCCTGGCTTGTTCATAGTAGTGGCATAGACAGAAACACAGAATCATTAAGGTTGGAAGAGACCTCTAAGATCATGAAGTTCAATTGAGGCAATGGTGTCAGAAATTCTACTGACATCAAGGTTCATCTATCACACTTTTTCCTAATCTGTTTGGCCAGATGTTCTGGTAAAGTAACAAAAAATAAAACCCAGGAAAAGTAAAGGTTTCACAAGATTTGCTTTTGACTACTCCACTGGAGTGTTTCTCAGCCCCTGACAAAATTCAGGCTTTTAAATAGGTGTTTCGCCATTTGTTTCAGAATTCTCATAAAAAAACAAAGGCATTCTGACTATTCTGTAATTCTTTATAAAGTAGGTACTTTATTTTTCCTCCTTCAGTCCCTTGGGATCACTCTACCCTTCATCACTTTTTCATGCTAACTGCTCTAAGAGTATTCTTTAAATATTGGTGGATTTCATCAAACATCACTTGTGCAAGTATATCTGATTCATCTAAATGTTCTTTACCTTTTGCCTGAAGATGATACAAAAGGCAATATCAAACCAGCTTTCTTTCACAGCAGCTGTTGATTGCTCTCCTTTCCCATCAGGCAGCAGATTGTATTCTACTTTGCTTCCTGTGCATCGAATGTATTTTTGTTATTTAATTCTGCCTTTTGCTAGCTTTATATTGTACAGTACTCTTTCTGATTGTATATTTTTATGCTTGGGCTATTCCTTTATAGTCATCTGCAGCTACATGACTTGTTTCCACTTTATTTTTTTGAAATGCCTTTCTGATATTCAGATCTGCAATGAACTTCTGATACAGTTGTAATATTCTCTTGCTGTGCTACACATCTTTCCTCTTCATTGGGAGACTTTGTCATTCTGTCTGTAATAAAGTCTCTCTCAGTAATACCAACTCTCAAACAGTACATCTTTATCCCTTGGATTATATTCCTAACAAAATCTTTCTGACGGGTTTTGAGTTTATTTTTGTTGAAGTCCATTGATTCTGACTTTGATGCTTTCGTACCATCTTTTTCTTAGCAGAGTCTTCTTTTGTGATATTTCATAAATGATGTTTGGACTTTCCAGCCAGTCTTCCCTAGTTTGAATGGAAAAAAAAATAATAATCCTTTCCCATAGTAGTTAGTTTCCCAAAAATGTGTCATGTCCATTTTAGGTTTTAGTTTGAGTGCATCCCAAATGACATCTTGGCCATATGGTTAGGTTAATTTGGCATAAGAGCTCTTTTTAGGAATTGTTTATATGTGTAATCTTGCAACAGGGAAATGGGTTCAGAAAAGCTTCTTCCCACTTGGTGTATAGCAGTGCTACCAGGGTTGGTGCTCCTCTTCAGTGTCAGGCATTGCTAAGCACTCTGGTAGGTAATTTGGGAACTAGGGGATCATCAAATGCCGAGGCTTTTTTATGAACTACAATTGGCTTTTTCAGAGGCGAATGGCACTTAGTGCTCCTTTGTTTGGCAGGAAAAAATTGACAAATTAGAGATGTGTATGTGTACATATAAATATGCATCCTGACAATGTAATGGATTGTCCTTGTCTTGCAGCACCATCCTTGAAAAATATCACGTAGTTACTTCCAGTTTCTTGTTCTTATTCGTTCTGTGCTTTGTACATTTCAGTCCATTCCCAAGTGCATTCATTCTCTGCTTCCAGCTAAGAACCTGCTGCTGGGAAATCCCCTTTTTTGTTTCCTCCTTCAGAATTTGTAGCTCTGCCTCCTCTCCCCCATCTGAACTTAGAGCTTGCACATACCATTTGCATACGTTTTGCAGCCCTTTCTCCCTTTTTGCCTTGCTTGTTGTTCCTTATCATGCTTGATACTAACATGCCAGTCCTACTGACTGTCCCATCATGCTGCTATAGTGCTGGTAGTTTCATCCATGTACTAAGGTTTCAAATTTCTTCTTGTTTTGTTAACCACATTCCTAACATCTGGAAATAAATGGCTCTGCAGGCTGCCTTATTTCTCTCCCCAGTTTGCCTTGTCCTGTCAGCATCAGCTGCTTACTTACAAGGCTGATGGCTTTCTCTCTTATGTCACGTCTTCTCATCAGTCCCCTTTTGCAGGATGGTGTTCCATGTTCATTAAGTCCAGTGCTCAACACTACCCAAGTATCCTGGTCTCCTACATCCTCAGGATCCATGCTTTGGAAATCCCCACAGTGTACTTAACGTTGTGCACCATTATGCAATAATAGATCAAAGTAAAGCAGCCTTGCAAATCTGACAGAGAAACAGGCTAGCCCAAGCACCACCTATGCTTGTCTGCCATTTATATTGATAATTAAAAACTAATGATAGTTGCTTGTCTGCCAAGAAACAAACTCCCTTTTTTGAATCAGTGAGAGGAATTTTGCAAGGCAGGATTAAAATGTGCTGTCTTCTCTGCTGGGATCCAAGTGCCACCCTTCTGTTTGTGAACTGAGAAATTAATTGCTCCACAATGGAATCAGACTCTAAATTAGTGAAAGATTGTGTAGCCATTTCACTTTCAATGGCTCAGCTGGCAGAGGTATGTCCTTGATTAGCTAGACAACAATTACCCTGCATGATTCCTCCATTCCTCCCTTACTACATTTTTCATTCTCACAGAGCATCCTAGTATCCCTATTTCAAAAAAAACCTGAATGATTTACATCCATCATCGGAGAGAACTGGACTCTTCATCTCTAGAAATGCCTTGGGTGCCCTTGTGCACCAAGTATTTCCCTGATGACTGTGATTTTCTGGGCCATGGGCATCTCTTCACTTGAAATGTGACTCAGACCACTGAGTTTCATGTCAAAATGAACCATCTCAGTTTTGGCTGCTCTTCACTTGCACACTATTTCAGTCATCTTTGGAGACAGAGATCATCTAAGCTGTCAACTATATAGCATCTAAAGCTGCGAAAGTGGTACAATAAAATGCCCACTCTATAAATTCATAAAGTTATCTTTATTCTGTTTGTTGTTGCTCTAGCACTACCAGAAGTTGGCAGAATCTTCTAAAAGAAATTCTGATTGTCTTGTACCCTTTGGAACTAGTGGATGCAGAATAAGTAATGAATTTAAACAAGTACTCTCCTAATTTCCCTGCATCCATTTGGAATTGCCAGTAACCGGTGTTTATCCTGAAACTGCCTGAGCATAACACATAACATGCATCAGTACTGCAATACAGTGCATTGACTGGCTCTCTTTAATCTCCTTTATAACCTGGAAGACCTAGCTGAAACCTATCAAAGCAAACACCCTTCTATATATGTTTGAATCTGGAAGCCAAAAGTACTTTCAATGATCTGCTTTCATTTTAAAAGATTTAAACTAGGCCTCTGTTCCTTAGGTGGTCCTTAGCTGGTCACAAGTTCCCGGAGTTCCAAAGCACAAATCCTGAAAGTGCTAGCTAACCAACTGCTATAAACTGATGTGTGTCTTTGAAAGGGTAAAAATCACTACTGTAGTCTTAAATGAGGAAAGGAGAACCTTGCCAATATGTTAAATGCTTTTATACTTTATCAGATAACTTTTGTGGTTAATGGTACAATTATGGGAAAGGATTAATATTTTTATAATTGAATAAGATCTCTTATGTTTCTTTTACATAGAATCAGCATGCCTCTCTTTTCCAACAGTGACTATATTAAAACTGTTCAGTAAAACCAGGCCTGCCACTCCATTTTTCTAGAGATCACATCTCCCTGCTAAAACTGAGATTTGCCACTGTTTACAAATGCCCCTCTGTTCTCAATTTAGCAGCCAGAATTATATGCAGGTTATTGCTCTGACTTTTAGTCCAGAAATTATGCCTGTTGTGTTTAACTTCCCATTAAAAATGCTGTTGAAAGACTTTCTCGATTCTAGATTATATTACATCAGACTGGCTGCTATCCTGACATCCTCATCAATTCACTCTGCCATATTTTTCTGACAGTACTCCTTTTTAGTGAACCCATGCTGATAATTTCCCTTTTTAATGAGCCAATTTCTCCATCTCTCTGTAAGAAGATTCCCAAATCTCTCTTTGGGAGAAGAAATAGGGTAACAAATCTCTCAAACGAGATACTTACCTTACCATTAAAATGTTTCTAAGTCATCCCATCACCTCTGTTTCCATGGTAGACCATGAAGAGAGAGAGACAGATACAATGCAGTTGGCTAAATACTTAAGAAGAAGAGATTACTTCCTTCTGTCACACTGTAACCCTCATATCTATGGGTGACTTCTATTTGGGCACTTTTGGCAAGGCTTGGCGATTTGAAAGCCAGATGGTACATTTATGAGTGCACAGAGATAGCAATTACCTGATAATTTCCCAACTTTTGCTAATACTCCCACTTATGAGCTAAGATGAACATGCTGTTAGGCTGAGCATTAATACATTTACTGCTTGCAGGGCAGTCACACACAGAGTTTCAGCTGGTCTGGCATTTGTCATGTGGGGAAATGTCGTGCTTCTTTGCAATGGGCTGACCCTTGATCTTGAAGAGCTGCCATTTCCTTCTTTGCTTCTTCCATTAGCTTTTTTTATCTTGCCACATCTCTAGGATTTTGGTCGGTTTTTGTTGTTTTGCTTGTGGTTCGGTTTTTGTTTGTCAGTTTTTCTGAGGTTTTGGTTTTCTTTGTTTGCTTTTTGTGGTTTTGTTGTCTGATTTTTTTTTCTTCTGAATCTCTAATGCTTTGACTTCTTTGCTTTAAACTTACAAGTATTGACTTTGTCTCATCTCTTCATTTTTTGTTTGTTTTTGCTTTCTCTCCTTGCATAGCTGATGCCCTACAAGTTTTCTCTCTTAAGAACTTAGGTGGTAGGATAGCTTTTGCTCATTGTTAAAATGCTTTTGGTAGAAATAGGTGCTAGATCACAATGTCCCCAAATGTCTATGTGTCAGCTCATACAGAAGGACAAGTGATGGAAAAGTAGTCCTGTCTCTTCTGCAGCCAGAGGCTGTAAGGAGAGGGCTTCATAAAAGATAATAACCCTAGGAAGATCCTCCTGAAATATGAGCTTCGTTTGTTAAATTTATTATCCTGACCAGAAATATAGGATATAGTCAGTACCAATAGCTCAAATTGTTGTTGTAAAAGAGGGACAAGGGAAAGAAAGAGAAAACAGAACTTTGAAATTTCTAGTGGAAGCAGACTTTAAAATGCGAATCCTTGGGAATATTTACTACTATGACCAGGGTGCCCACTTATGACTTCTTTTGTGTATTGCAGTTATAGTTGTAAACCATAGAGTAAGAAAACCTCTCTGTATACATCATAGAAAACTTGCCTATGAGATTTCCTTGCCTTTTCTCTTCTCTGTTCATCTGGCCAGTCAAGATTGTCTTGCAGTCTCCTAAGGGGCAATGCAGTGGTTCCCAAGCAGACCTTTCGGGGTCTAAGGTGGTCCAGACTTCCTGTTCTCTGGTACTCCATATATTATTATCCACTAATGTTATAGAAACTGTATGAGCAAAACTGTATATATTAAATTGTTTGCTACATGTACGGTGTGCTTTGAAAATGATGACTTTAGACTGTGTGTTACAAACAAAATTCAGTGATAGCTGAACAGGATTGAGGATCTTAAATCACTATTTTCTATTAAATAATCACATAGTTCATTGTTCTATTTAGCTTTCTAAATTGCACATTTCATTTTGGATTTGATGAAACTGGTATACTGGCTATGTATCCAAGAACAGTCAGCACATTCTAAGTGAATATGCTGATTAAATAGGAAAGAATAACTGGGTCCTCCTACACAGACCAGAAAAAAGGAATATTTTCTTGCAGTGAAAGCCTATTCAGCTTCCCACAAACCATCTTTGTGTATCCCTTGCATAGATGAATATTATGGTTCATAACTCAAAAGGGAGAGTGGAGTGACTATATAAACTTCAAGGCTTTAGAACTGGAAACTTACCTGCCATTGTCTTTTATTTCAGTCTGTTATTTCTGCAATTTTCATTCTATTTAGACCTTAAAAAAAACAACCCAAACCTCTTTTCTTTCTTTCTTAGCATCACTCATCTTTTTCTATAGACAAGTCAGGAGATTGGCAGCTTTCCATGAAAAGCTATTCCTGCTTCTCCCTCTGCAAAACTCTGATTCTGCCGCATAATAATTTTGTAAAAAGAAAAACTCGAAACATAATTTGAATGTACTGGTCAAGTATTTCCAACAATTTATAGAAACTCAGTGCAGTTCCCAGTGGCGTGACAACCAACAAATGCATTTATACTAGTTCCCTCCAAGGGAAAAAAAACCAAATCTGAGCTTATTTTGAAAATCGATGGAAAATGGGTGCTTCAGCTCCATTGCAGATCAGTGAGAACAAAGTGCCTGTTTCCTCTGAGCACTTAAATCCCTTGGCCTCCTTGAAAACCCCAGCCTGCACAGACATTGCCTCTAAGACACTCCTCAGGGATAACCCTGTTGAAGGTGAGGAGGCAGTCCTGTCTAAGATCTGTCTCCATATAAAGTAATGAGAGGCTTGAAATCTGTCCCTCAGCTCTGCTAATCTTGCTAGGATCAATTTGTTCAGATGTGAATGGCTGCCGTTCATCGGCTGTTTAATACTGAAGCCCCACAGTCCCTCTCATTAATAAGGATGCTCAAAGAAAACATGCTGTGCTTTTATTTGTACATCTTCATCTTCTTACTCATTATAAGTAACAGTTTTACTGAGTGTTTCAATGCCTAATCATGTTGTTGTGGTTTTTTTCCTTTCCAATCCATAGTTGTGGTTTAATATACCATTACAATTTAAAGCCCTTGTAAAGAAAAAGTGGTTCTTATCTGCTGCAGAAATGACTTTCATTAAGCACGTTCAGACAGTGTATGGGAGCGTGGAGTTACTCAAGGAAAAGCTGTAAATTGTCGTGCTGTTAACTGCAAGCATATTAGATGGCATGGAAGCCTCAACAGCTTCAGGAATAATGAATCAAAATGATGTTTTTTTGCATCAAACCTGATTGCAAACAAAGGCAGCAGTGTTTTCACGTTGGCACCTGACTCCTGCTAAGCTTTGATCAGAGCTCTTGATAGGCATGCAGTCCCAGGGATGACAGGGCTCTTTCCCAAGAAAAGCATGTCCCTAAGCTAGAAAAGTCACTTGCACCCCAACAGCATACACATGGCAGACTGAAGCCTGATTTCCTAGGGATATTGCATAGTTTGTCACCTTCTGTTCCCAACCAGTTGCTGTGGTACGGAGATCGTGGCTGACTTACGGTCTTAGAGAAAAAAGTCAACGTATTTATGTTTACTATTGGTTGCGATCTTCCATTACCAAATTTAGCAAAATCCAGCATATATTAGGAAGCTACTGGATGCTACAGTGAACATGCAGTGTGGTTCCCATCCAACAAAAGAAAGCACGTATGCCTTGTTCTTTTACTTTCCTGTTTTTCTTTCTGCAGAGTTGTCTTAAATAGGAGGGCAGTCCTCTCTGCAAATAATCTAACAGAGCTCACTGTTAGCAAATTAAAGTGATATTCAGCCAATATGTCCTGAATTCTCTTAATTGCTTTCTCTTCTGTTTCCACCTTTATGGAAATGACAATGAGAGAGTTACCATTTAGTTGATGTTGATAATATGTAATATGATCCTCATATTCATAAAATGCACATGAATATAAACCAAGGCAGATTGCAGCTAATCAGATTCTTTGTAGCTTTAAGGCTGCCTTTCAAGACTCAGTTGCAGTCCCTTAATTCCTGGGCCTTCATACTTCATGTGACACAGTGACACTTTGCTGTGGTACTGACTTCATAAGTAGCGCAAGCAGCACCAAGTCTGCAAGATGACTGAGAAAATGCATGACTCTTTGGTGAGCTGGTCACTTGTGACAGGCAAAATCCCTGTGAGCAGCAAAAGCAATAGTTAAATATCAACCAGAGGATAAAAATAAAGCCATGAACATAGATGGAGAGATGGTTAGATCAAGATTCACGTAGTGTCTCCAAGGCACCATGACCGAACATCCTGAGCAGCACTGTGCAAGTTAATTAACCCCTGAGAATTTATTTTCTCTAAATTGAGCGTAAAAGCAGTTTCCTACTTCACAAAAGTGTTTCAGACTACAAAATTGCCAGGTAGTCCTTTGATTCATCTCCTTAAGTTGAAGGTGGCATAGGAGTGTGAAACACTCTTGTAATTTAAAATGTAATAATCTGAAGCTCAAGGAATGCAGTCAGTGGCCTATAGAGAGAGGGGAATCTCACTGAGGAACCCATTGAGGAGACTTCTGGTGATAATAGGAAGCTGCTGAGGGAGTCAGGGAGTGGCACAGATTCCCAGCAATCTTCGGCTTCACATCAGAGGATTATATGGGCCATCACTTTCCAAATGTGAAGACAAATCATTTGAAAGAGCACACTTAAGTGACACATGTCCAGCCACAATGATTATTTACAAGTATTGAATAAGGCCTAGGCATGGCAGAGTTAAGTAATGATATATTTTTTCATAAATATATATGAATAGCTATGTACGTATTTGTGAAGCAATTTATTTTGAGGAAAAAGTACCAAATACATCAAATAAAATATTGGACAAGCTGAGTGAAATTCACCAGCCAATGTCAGATATAAATTAGATGACGGCCAGTTTTGACTAAATCCTCTGCCATGTGGTTTACTAGTTCTAAGAACCACCTTCCATATAACAGCACAGGGGTAATTTAACACTGTTACGTTCCCTTGATTCTACAAAGAAACAGTGGGCATTAGAGTTATTTTCAAGAAAAATCCCACAGGTTAATAAATATACAATTATTTTTTATCTGTGAGCCCATTAACCTATACTTTCTTGAAGAATTTATGCACAAAATTCCAAGTTTTTGGGGAAGATTTGCATGTCGAGTTCCCATTAGAGTTAATAGGAGGCATGCATGTAAATGCCTTCTAAACAGATAGGGAATAACCTTTCTTTAACAACTCTAAAGAAAATTTCTAGTTCATTCTTACTCTAATGGATTAAACCCAATAGGGAGTCCAGTGATTTGTCTTGTTTTTTATCTGTCACACTAAAATCTTCAGCTCAGAAAACTTCTTCCCATCTCTTTTCTTCTTCTTCCTCTTACCAGTTATTCTGCTCTTCTATTTTCTTCCCCTCCCACTGCTTCTCTTTCATTACTAGATGGACAGCTTAAGGTTGCTCTTTTCACCTCAACAGTGTTATACTTTCAAACCAGAAAAAAAACCAAGGAAATACTCTGTTCAGCTTGGCTCTTAATGCAGCAAGTAATAGAGTGGCGCAATTCCTTCCCAAAGGAGGCTTTTGTTGCAAGATGGGTGATACAGGTTTTCAAGGGTAGAGTGGACAAGTACTTGTTAAAGAAACCCATTGGGGGTCACTAGATCGACAAATGAGATCAGGAAGTGCCTGAACTGAATGTAGCTGGCGGCTGGAAGAGCACTCAGGGGAAGCATTACAAGTGATTGCCCTCTTCTTTCTCCTTTGGCTACTTATGTATGGCCACTGTTGGAGATGGGAAACTGATCTGAAGCAGTCTGCCTGGTTTTGTATTACGTTGGGCATTCCAATATTGGTTCATGTCTTTATCTCACCGTGTGCTGACCCTGCACTTCAGAAGTTTAGCAGATTGAATCTTCAGGGCTGCAATACTGATGAGGAAAGGAAGGAATCACCTGGTTGTTGCTGTACCTTATGCCTAGAGAAAGGTACGTCTTACTGAGGGGTGCTCTGCCTGCACCCACTCCGCACGTTCCCTGGTTATTCTGAGGTCTGAAGGAGAGATAGACAGCACCAGGCTAACCCTAGGAGAGGAGAGGAAAGGAGAGATAAACAGACTCCCTGAAGGATTTTGTAGGTGAGGAGGGGCAGCAGAATAGAGGCTGACACAGTGAAAGCAACTGTGAAACCAAGCTGTTAATGAGCGTATGTACTTTTGCTACATGTTAGTGAGACAGCCCTGCAAATTGCTGCTGAGTAAGGAACGCCCGAGGGAAATCAAAGTCCAGGAGATTGTTGTGAAGTAGTGATCTTCCTCTGATGGAGGGCTGGCCTTCAATCTCAAATACCATGTCTCGTCCAGTGTGTTGCTGGTCATTCCTTAAGTATCAAGTGCAGCTGGATTATACCAGTTATAGATCCACTGGACTCAAATTGAGCAAAGATAAATTTTTCTCAGGTCTTTGATGAAGCGTATCAGTGCTAGGATTTCCATGCTACTTTTTTGGCAAAGGCAAGAGAACACTTCCCTACTGCTTCCAGCTATGGAGGTGAGATTTTTCCTGACATAGTTCTTTCTGGGAATGGAGCTGTTCTACCTCCTGATGCTGAACAGTGGTGTGAGATTGCTGTGTGATGAACAGATGCTGTGTGGCATCCTAAATATACCGTATGTTGCAGTGTGGGGGATGTTGATTCTTAAATGTATAATTTGCAGAGCAATTTAGAATTCTCTTGTGACAAATGATTCAGCTCCTCAAGAGAGCTCCTCTCTCTTGATCTGTGTTTGTATAGCATCTAGCATATAGTGCTCTAGTTCTTACTTGGATTGTTTTGCATGCAGTATGTGTTGTTCACACTTAATTTATTTGATTTAGTTAACTTCTTGTCACTTTACAGCATAGTGCATGAAGCCCCAAGACAGGGCTATAGGGTATATAATTTAGAAACCCAGTGTAGTATAGGATGTATGAGAAAGTGTTTGTGTATGCTTGTGTTGTTTTGTTATCAAGAGGTCAATGAAAATATCACAAGGTGACTATGGATCTTAGAGTGCATACTTGTATCTTCTTCTTTTCCCCTCAAAACTCTGTCCCTCCTTTTTCTTCAGAATAACATAAAAGAAACAGATGCTTTGGTTTTGCAGTTCCCTATAGTATTGCAGAGGGAATGTGTGTCTCCTAAGGCAATGCTTAGGGTTGTTTCAGAAATTGCATCTTCCAAAGACTGCTCCTTTAGAAAAAAAACAGTTTTAATCTATTTTTTTTTTAAATAAACACAGCAAAACCCCCACAAACCAAAACACAACTGCTTTTTATATCTTTGGCTCCAAAAATGGATATGTAATTCATTGCACCTGTAGTCAATTATCCATTCAAAACAATTGCTATTTCACAGTGATTAGCTGATTTGCCAATATGAGAGGCAGCTGGGTTTTCCACGGCCACGTAGTAAAGCACACAGCAATGAAATCTTCAGAGGACAGTTTCTTCTCATTTTAAGGCACACAGAGAAACAATCTTTCTGCTTCAAAATAAGACTTCCTTCTAAAATAAAAATAGTATTATGTCAGGGTTTAAATCAAAAGTCAGGAGTAGTCGTTTTGGAGCATTTTTATGTAAGATTACTGCAGTGGACAGATGTTCTCAGTGGAGACGAGTTACTTTACTCTTTCTAATGATGATATTAAAACATTTGAGATACCATGTGCCTGAACTGCTGTGGCACAGCTTCTTGGTCCCTGACTTCTGTGACTTTGTCATTGCTGTCATGACAGACTTTGTCTGTCCTTGCTGTGCTTTTCAAACCTTTGGCTTTTTCTCCCAGCTACTGAGGCTGAATGTTTAGTTGTTGAAATACGAGGAACTGTTTGCCATCCCTTGTGCATTTTATGCATCTTATAAAATTTATGTTGAAAAAATACAAGTTTAAGGAAATAGCCTGGCCCTTCTTCCAGCCTTAGTCAAAATGATATGTAATGGGGTGAACTTCACTATGTCAAAATACACAGAGGCATAATAGGTGAAAATAACTTAGAAAGGAGAACATATAAGGGGCAGGCTATAGTGTTTAGATATTGACTTCTCTTTTTAAGAGGTGTAGATTAATTCACTACAGCTAAGTGTTTGATGGAGTTACGGCTCATAAAAGTGATTCTCCTCTGTCTACTCCTTCTGGATTCATTCTCTGCATGGGATCCACTCTTATTAAAGCTGAGCAATGAGGTTGTAAAGGACAGTTAATGGAGGGAAAGCAGCTTCTCTGTTTGCATTAACATATTGGTACAGTTGTAAGGGTGAACTGTACATTTGAGAGAGGTTTCCAGGAATGGGCCCTACTGTCCAGGAAAAAGTAAAGCTTTAATCTCTCATATCCGTTAAAAGTTTGATGATCATTAAATGAGATTAATGTTGTAGATGGCAACTCCATGGGAACACCTCTGTGTGCTGTTGGAGCAGGTGAGGCTACAGTACTCTTGGAAGAAAAATAATTGTTGTCTGATACTTAGGCTTCAATTCAGTTACCTGAGTATAGGTATCTTGTGTTGTCTGAGACACCATGGGGTATCTAAGATGCCTGGATCGGACTAGCAAGTTTGATTTAAAAAAGCCGCAATCATAGGTTACCCATACCTTTCTGCAGCAGCAGTCAGAGAACAGTGGGGGTAGCCTGGGGAATAAGTGTTATACTGAAGTGAGCCCATGATATTCTGAGATTTACATGCCTGGACAGTGGATTTCCAGTCAGAGAGCTGAGAAAAGATTGCAGCTGACCAAGCAGGCAAAAACAAGAGTTAATTTGATGTCAGTCACATTAATTTCAGAATACTTGTGAAGAGGTATTAAAAGCAAGATCTAGGCATCAGTAAAGTACATAAACTTGAGTGTGAGATGTGATTCAATACATGATGCCTGACATCACATGAATACCTAAGCTTGATGGTATTTTTCAGACCTGGTAATCAAGAGTGAATCTAGTTTTCTGTATTTGATTGAATTCTGCCCTCATAACTTCTCTTCTGTTGCTTTTGAAATAGTATAGAATAGATCACTACTAGTAATGGATACACTTCAAAGGCTGCTAAAACTGAACTGAACTTGCAGGGTTTTTTGGAGGCTTATTGGAGTTTTCAAAATTAGTGTGTCAGTCTTGCAAGGACAAAGTGAGAAAAGATCTTTCATGAGGAACTGATTTCCTTTTCGAATGAAGTATTTTAAGAGACCTTCTTTTTATGACGATTTGTTTTTTTCATCTTCTCAAGAAATTGGAAGTATAGTGACATTAAAGAATAATATAAAAGGTAATTAAACTTAATTTTAAAAAATACCATAGATTGTGGTTCAAATTTGGTTTCCATTTAGTACAATATAGCTACTATTCTTAGAACAATTCCTCTCTCTATGCAAATCATGCAGTAAGTCAGCTTTTAAGAAAGGCAGTGTAAGTTCTTATCTTAATAAGAAAGATATAATCAGCATTTGAATCTCAGCATGGTAGGGTCAAGCAGGAGGAAAACCATCCCTGCCATAGCAAGCACAGGATCCTTGGTGCTCGAATAATTCAAATATCAGGAAGTAGCATGGTCTAAACAGTAGAAAACTTTCATCAGTGCTGAGTCCTCACCACTAAAAAAGACAACAAACTTAAAAAGATGTCTGTCTTTGTGTTTTTTCTCCTCAACCACCTACTTGTTTGTTTCTGTGATCTACATCTGAAAGAAGAGCTTGTTCAAAAATCACTTCAAGATATGACAAGATAGCAGCAGATCTGCATCTGAAACATTATATTCAGTGGGTGCATTTTCAGTCTCCTCATAAAGCCAACAAAGGAAAAATTACACACAAAAGTTTTGCAGTGATTGTAAGACAAAATTTCCCACCTTTCATTTTCTATAGCAAAACAGATGAACAATTCTGGTAAGTAAAAACCATGGTATAATAGATTACACTGTCTTCTTTGAGATGTCTTTTCTACATTTCTACATTAAATTTGAGCTACTGAACTTCTGCTGCAGGGTTCAACGTGAGTGTCATCAGTCTCAAGGATTCACAACCACATATCAAGCTCAAAAACTGTACTGAGTTGAAATATGCATGCATGCACTCATATGTACACTGACCACGTTATAGAAACAATAAGTAGTGGATACATAGGAGGGATTTACTTGGCCTTCTAGTTTTAGAACTTTTAGAACCCACTCATTTCATAGGTTTAAGCCTTTCTCATCAACTATAGAGGTTAGAAATTTTCTTACAAGATAAAATCAAATCAATATTCTCATGTGATTTTAGCTGTAAGACCCACCTTCAATATAGTAAAAGTGCCAAAAGCTATGATAAAATTGTGAAGTCTGACAATCCCACGTCTCAGCAAAGCCAAGGTCCCATTTCTTAATATGGTGGACTCTAATAATTCCTGATAATAATTCAGGAAAGCTACTTTACTAGAAAAATAGGAGATAATAAAAATAAAGTGAATCATCTAGCAAGATATTTTGCTATTCAGCTGATGTTTGCAAACATATATAAGTTTACATGTATACATATAAGTATGCACGTCAAATCATAGAATCATAGAATGGTTTGGGTTGGAAGGGACCTTAAAGATCATCTGGTCCAACCCCCCTGCTATGGGCAGGGACACCTCCCACCAGACCAGGTTGCTCAAAGCCCTGTCCAACCTGGCCTTGAACACTTCCAGGGAGGGGGCATCCACAAGCTCCCTGGGCAACCTGTGCCAGTGTCTCACTACCCTCACAGTAAAGAATTTCTTCCTATTATCTAGTCTAAATCTACTCTCTTCCGTTTAAAACTATTGCCCCTCATGCTGTCGCTACCTGCCCTTTTTAAAAGTCCCTCCCCAGCTTTCCTGTAGGACCCCTTCAGGAACTGGAAGGCCGCAATAAGGTCTGCCCAGAGCCTTCTCTTCTCCAGGCTGAACAGCTCCAACTCTCTCAGGCGGTCCTCCTACTGCTATATATGACATAGCAGAAAGGTTTCTCATACTGAAGAAGAGTTTCCCTAGAGAGAAGAGGTGGTGAGTATATATTTCCTGGATGTAACACAATTTAATGAATAAATGTCGTAAACAAGTGCTTCTCCTCCTTTTGAGCAAGGAGAGGTAAAAGTCCCATTTTAATATTTTTCAAAATCAGGATTTAAAACACAGAACTGAAAAATAAAAAAGAGGGTAACAGTAGCAAGAGGGTATAGAATAAGGAGGATAGAGGGCATCTTGTTTATGTGGCCCTTTGGAAGTACAGGAGACAATATTGCACGGCACAGCGCAGTTCTTGACTCTTTTTTGCAGACATTCTTGGATTCTACTGGAGTGAAAGGATAATCCTGCTTTGGAAAGAAACCAAATGTGTTTGTCCTTCCTTAAATCAAAATTCCTTCATCAATATCCATCAGGCATTGGAAGTCCTTACTCCTGTGATTCCTATCACAGCTGAGAAAAGAGAACGTCTGTACCATTTTTGTTTGAATTTCCTTTCCTGTACCTTTCAGGAAATAAACTCAGTTTTTGTCTGCATGAGTTCTCAGGAAACTGTTCTGTGGATGACTTTCTTCAATGGTAAGCTACAGTTCTCTGTCCCTGCTACCCTGAGCAAATAGAGGAGAAAATCCTAGCTCAAATCATCCTCTCTTCCTACTAAATTAATTTTTCTTCCTACAATAACTGGGTTTTGACCTCTTATCCATTTAAAATGCAGCTGCTGAGTTATTCTCTTTTGCCTGTTGCTTTAAGCACACAACTCCTTTTTCTTCCTCCACCCTTCCCATTTCAGTTGCTGCTCTACCTTTTCCTATTCCTCACTGCACAATCAGTCTTACCTTGAAGGTCGTTCACAGCACTGTCTCCCTCCCTCCTTGTCTAGTCGAGTCTCTTACCTCGGAACATTAATTTAGCTTGCCTACAGTGAGTGAAAGTAATAAAAAATAATTGGTTATTTGCAATACTCCTAATCAAGGTTGTATTCATGTGCCTTTCTCTTTACAGCTGTAAGGTAATAAAAAAGTTGCATTCTGTGAAATGTATTGGAATCCATTGCTAGATAAGTATTATACACAAAGGTATTTGCTTTTCTTGCACTGAAAGTGTAGAAATGCTGAACTTTAACTACTCCAGGAATATTAACATGTCCACCTACTAAAGATGAGTTCCAATTTCGTTTTTACTTCTCTCACAGCAGAGTTGTCTGAAATTAGCATTTGTGGTTAAAATGGTTATTTAACAATATGAATAATAATACTTTTGTTTATATTATTGCAGTCATGAGAATTATGAAACATCTGCATTGTATTTTCCTGCATTTATGACCATTTAAATTGTGACTGGGGCACAACAGTAAGAATGATATTGTGTTTAGATGCTGTCCTTCTAGACAAAGGCTTCACTGTCCCTCCAGAGCTGCATGGTCAAAATTACAGCCAACTTTTACACCAGAGTTCCCTGTCTTCTGTTGAATTATCACAACTGGAGCAGAAACTGGAGAAAGAGTTAGCTGTCTTCATTGCTGAGTTTCAGTAATTTGGGGTAGATGGTCTCTTTACTTTTTCTTTTCAAAGGCCATGAATGCATACCTTTAACACAGGAGGAATCAAAAAATCCCAAAGATGTTTATCCAGGCCCCAGCGCCAGTGCTCTCAGTAAGCAACCATTACATTTTTTGGTTTTACGGAAGGCCAGACTAGTAACACGAGAGTACGGGTTGTGGTAGGCTTTCATCTCAGCCTCTCATCTTGTTCACTGTTGCTCAATTTTTGTCACTTCTCACGCTTTTCTTTACACAAAATAATACTCTGAAATGCTATCCTTAATATCAGTCTTTAATTTTCCCCAGCAGCCTTGCATTCACCTTTGAGCTGAAAAATGTACCTAACTTCTCTCTTATCCTGAACAAACACTTCAGTTTCAATGAAGTTTAAGCCATTCCATAACAGAAACCTAATACCAAAGCTACACCATTCTTTCATACCTGCAATATTTTGCAGTCTTAAAAATTTAGGTGTAGAATAATGGACATTTTGTACTGATCATAAACTCAATGTTACAACTGCAGACTCATAACTTTATCCCTTCCTTGCCCTGCCCTGCCCTTCATTAACTTGGAGATTTCTCCTCAGTGCCCAGCAGTCATATAGAAGGAATTACTTTGCAATTGTAGTCCTATCTTAGTAATCTTCCAAAAAGAAAAAAAACAAACCCAAAATACTTTTTTAAGCAATTGGGAACTATTTTACTCTCCTATAAATCAAAATAGGTGAGCAGATTTTAGTCTATTTCACTGAAAAACAATCAATCATTCTAGGACTGAGACCAAGAATGGAGAATTCATCTGGAGATAGTGTTGTTTTTCAGAAAGGTAAAAAAGAAAATGAAAAGCAGAAAGGAGTCTTAAAATAAACTTATCTACAGAACAAAGCAAATTAATGTCTTCCTGAGTCCTCTTTGAGCTACAGCTCTGTTTATGAAGGACAAAGCAAACCATAACATGTTACCTTTACCTTTGTTGTTCTCTGTGCATTGTCACTGACTTCTCTCAAGTATCAAGCCTCCCATTCACTTCACTAAGAGCTGCTGTTCATCCTGACCTGACACCTGATGAGGTGTTTCCACGAGATTTGTTGTGCTGAGCAGGAGCCAGATTGCAAATATTTCTTACTGACACAAATAATTTTCTTGCTGAGTCCATTAGTATGTGTTATTGAAAAAGTGATAAGGTAATACCATTTGGTCCCATAGTTAAAGCAAATTTGTACCCAAGACGACAACCAGTCGAGAAAATTCTATGGCACTTTGTGAAAATTTAGATTCTGAAATTATGCCAAGTTAATGAACTTCAGCATAACATAGTTGGTTTTACAGACTAGTTTTGCACTGTGACCTAACCATGGTAAGATAATGAATCATCCTTATCCACTTAAGAATTAACTAATTCTGGTCTGACACCCTGAAAAACACTGTCACCCTGAAAACTACCAAGCCCATTTTGTCGCTTGCATCAGATACTACAAGAAAGGAGAGACACAGAGCTACGTCTAAGTAAACACCCGCACAGCAGATGGATCCTGAGCTGTCTTTTCTGCCACTGATCTGTATATAATGCGAGAATTTTCTAATGCTGCCACTGAAATCCTATTTGCACAATGTAACATTTTCCTTTTGGGTATAAGAGACATAAAACTCCAGGTAGTGAAAATAACATTTACACGGTTTGGGGTTTGTTGTTTTTTTTTTTAAACCCTAGGGAAAAAGAATATCAGAGTTAAAGTTTCTTTTCTTTAAGCTATGTTAGTCGTAAGAAAAATATGATGGCAACCTGTGATCTGTTGTAACCTACAGAAAACAAGGTAAAGCAAGGATGTAGTGACATGCCTTAAATTAGATCTCACTTTAGCAAGCTTCAAGAGGATATTTTATAGTAGCACAATTTCAAAAAGCATTACATTCCATGGACTTTTTTATTATAAATGGCAATTTCCATGGCTGGCAATTCCCAGTATCCCCTCTGCTATTATTCTAGCAGCAGTACATCTTTGAATAAAATATTTCCACTCTCAGAGTGCCTTGGATTCTTCTTGCAGCCTGGTCACAAACCAGAGTTGAAAGCACAGGTCTCTGGATTATGCCAGGAAACAGCATCACAAGCGGTTGTTCTCGGACGCACTCTGCTGTCAACGTGCATTCTGTTGATTGGTATTAAACTGGTCTTTATACAGCAAATATGGAAGAGTATAAATTTTTTTCCAGTACGGTTTTGATACTGATGAATGCTTTAAGATGCTGTCTTAATGCAAACAATATTTGCAAACCATCAGTGAGATGGGGAGAAAAAAAAATGCAGCAAAATTCAAAACACATCATTCCATTAGTTATGGACTTTCCAATTTCTGTTTAGCAAAGGGTCATGCAGTAGCAGAAGCACCATATTTCCCAATGTCAGTCCTTTTGCTGTGTTACCCATTACCATTCAAGTCCCAAATGAGAGAAGGCTAACTTCTTGTTACTTTTTATTGGTGAAGGCAAATGACTTAGATTCAGCAAGTTATTTGAGCACACAATTGGCCATTGAATTAAATGGGACTTACTCACCCGCTTAAGACTAAACGTGCCCTGCAGGCAGAACATTAAAACACTGAGATATTAAAAATAGATTAGGGTACAGCAGTACAAAAGTTAAGACCATTCACCATCTGAATTACAGAAAGAATCGAGAAACAAAGGAACAAATCCAGCATATGATGTTTAATACCTTTAGGCATTATGGGATAATAAGTAAGTTATTGTTTTCTGAGCCATTAAAGGAATGCATTGGTTTTAGAGATGTTCTTGTTTCTAGTGAAATTTTAGTTTTCACAGGAAATACAGACAGATTCTTCCTATGGCTTGCAATGTGTTTGCTAGAAACAGCCATCTGCTTCTCCTGCTTTCTCCTAAGGGGAATAAATTCCTTGCATCTGGCCTGTATAATAGGACTTAGTGCTAGATCCAAGATCCAATGAAGTTAAATGATGTCTTTCCCTTAGTCAGGAAAAAATCAGGATTGTATCGCTTTTATAGCTATCAACTACTGCTGCTTTTACTGTTTTTTTTGTTTAGAGCCTTATCCAATTCCAGATAATGGGCAGATGTTGCTGCCCATATATCCTTATTTCTAGATTTATGCACAGGAATTCTCTTACCTTGCTGGTATAGATGTTCAGTACTATCTATTTTCAAAACAGCTCTTAAAAACTTTTAATTGCCTTAGTCTTAGAGACAAAACTGCTTAGAAAACCAAAAATTGAGAACCATGTGATAACTTAAAACTTTTTCAGTTTTCTAGTTTCTTTACATATTTTCTATTCAGATAATTATTTCTAATTTCTTTCAGCTTTATATGTTTCTGTTAGTTTTCTGTTTATACTATTATTCTCTGCACTTTTCATCTACTGTGCAGCTCTAGAAGTGCAAAAGCCTTGCACAGTCATTTACTCAACAGTGAATTTACTTTTTCTCTGCTGAGGACCTAGATTTTGTGGATTATTTCAGGCCATATATAGGACAGAAATATTAACTAGGGAGAGAAGTCCCTAGGATTTTCATCTGTCCTAGAATACTTTCTGTGGGCAAGGCCAAGTATCCATTTCAGCAGTGGCAGATCTGTGGCAGTGTTACATTTCTCCTTACTATTTTTATAGCAGTTGGTAAAAGATACAAAGATATGCTTCTTTCTTAACAGAGCGGGGGGAAGAAGAACAGCTAAAACACCACAAAATACGCTCATTCACCCTCTGCCCTCGTGGTGGGATAGGGGAGAGAATAGGGATATTAAAAATAAACAAATCATCAGTTGAGATAAAGACTATTTCATAACTAAAACAAACCAAACCTAAATACTAATAAGGCAAATTAATTGTAACGAGAATAGGAACAACAATAATATAGCAAGCAAAGTTATACTCGGCTCACAAGCAGCAGTCGCTGGCCATATGCCAACAACACCATGACAGGAGAGGTAAGCCTCAGGAACCGATACGGGCTGCCACCACAAAGTGAAGGGATCAAAGGGGCTGAAGAAGAAACAGGAAGGGGAATGTGAAGGGGTCGTCCCCTGCAGGCTCCCCAGTTTATAGTGAGTGTGGTGTTTATAGGATAGAATACATCTTTATTGGTCAACTTGTATCAGACCTGGACTGTCTGTCCTGGGTCACCTATCCCAGAGAGTCACGGGCTCTTGCTTCCCCCTTGGCTTTTTTCTTGTGCAGAAAGAAGGAAAAAAAATCCAAACCAAAACTGTAACCACAGGTCCAGGCAGCACCTTGAAAAACATAAATATCTACTAGCGAAATGAAAACAATAATCTTATCATCTTCGTAAGGAAAATAACTACATTCTGGCCAAAACTAAAAATTGTGTTCATTTAAAGGGTACACTGCTCAAACACTAAAAGGGAATTCTACAGCTCAGTCCTAGCAAAACCAGAACAGTGGGGAAATAGACTGAAAAGTTACTGAGGTATAGCACTGAGCAGTATAATGCTGTTGCCATGGAGAACACTTTGTGTGTTTCTGTCATGCACCTACTTGTATATATTCAACAATTAGTGAGTTTCGTGAAAACTTTGCTGATTACAGATACGTTTTCTAAAAAGAATGGATGGTAATATAGTATGGAATGGCTTCTACATGCTAAATAAATGAAGATGCTACCTGAAAAAAAACAGAAAACTGAGGGGAGATATGACAAAGATTTATAATATTTTACGCAAGGGGATGGGAATGGGGGTTGCAGTCAGTTCATCCCATGCGGTCTCTGCCACTCCTTTGCTCTTCAGAGGGGTAAGGGAGACTCCTCTCACTCTTCCTCTGCTTCCACGTGGTGCCCTTCCCACAGGAGAAAAGTCCTTCACAAATCCCCAATCTGGGTCTGCCCATGGCTGCAGTTCCCTCACGCACAAACTGCTCCAGCTCACACTGCCTGGAGTCACGGCCTCTGCAGGGGCAGCCACCTGCTCATGTGGATCTGCTCCACTGGTGAACCTCCAAGGGCTGCAGGCAGGCTGACCTATGCTTTCGCCATGGGTTTCAGGGGGAACCTCAGCTCTGCACACCTCCTCCCCTCTCTCCTTTCTTCACCAACCTTGGTGTTTTGCACAGTTGTTCTCCTCATGTCCCACTCTTTTCTCCACTGCAGGTCCCTTCTGATGGTTCTGAAAAGTTCCCAGCTCTCTCTTTCGAGCTGGAGCTGTAGCGGGGCTTGAACTTAAATTAGGATCAGATCAGCTAGGGCAGGGCAGGGCCAGATGGGTTCTGGGGCCACACCACCTGCACCTTAGGCTGTGCTGGTCAGGGCCAGGGCAAAAAGAGAGAGGCAGACCATGTGCTGCACCCTTCCTAAAAACATGAATTTCCAGGGGCACTGATAGGCTTGGCCCTGGTCAGAGGTGGGTCCAACATTGGAGCTGGGGAAGCTTCTAGTAGCTTCTTACAGGGCTATCTCCATAGCCCTCTCCTGCTACCAAAAACAAACCCAAAAACCCCTCACAGAAAAGCCAATATAGACAGGCTAAGGCAAACAGAGAAAGTTCTTCTCACAATGTCTAGTTCAGCTATCAAACTCATACACAGATGATGTCAGGGATGCTGAATGCTTATGTTGGTTCAAAATTAAATTAGACCCATTCGTGGAAGAAAAAGCTATTGGAGGTATTAAACACAAAGTCAGTGATCTCTAAAGCAGGAAGTTCTTGAGCCAAATTTTTTTCCAGAAACTGAAGAAATATACTCAAGCGTCATAGTACATTTATGCTGTTCCTAAAGTATCTACTTGCTTAAGTATTCACTGTTGGAGAAATAGTACTGGGCCAGATGGATCTTTAGTCTGACCTGTTTCTGTTGTTTTTATGTTCTTAGATAAAGTGGATGCTAAAAGTGTTAGAAACTGCCTGGATTTGTGGCTTCTGTGATGCAGAATTGGTGCCTTTAATGGAACCCTGGGAAGGAGCCACTTCAGACTCAGCTTTAAGCCAGGAGATTTAATAAAGCAGGTAGAAGACGATAATTCAAAACATTACTGGGGAATTTAGAGGAATTAAAAGTAATTAGTGAATTAGAAATGTATAGTAAAGAAAATGATCCAAAGGACTTGAAGCTAGAAAAATATATTTCTATCATATCTAGTCTATAAAAACCAAGATCAGGCTTCATAATGTAATGCAATGCAGTGTTTCCTAAGCAGTAAGTATCCTATATCTAGTTTTAGGATTGGAAAAAAATGCTGCCAGTGCAAGTGCAAGTGTTAGCACTTGTCACTATTTGTCCTTTTTGTAGGACCTCCTGATAACTTAGTACATAATAAGTTCTTATTATCTAATGAAATCACCTGGAAATTGTTTTCTAAATTCAGCAAATTCCTCCTTAAATTCTTTCTCATTCTTTTCAAAGAGTCAGTGGTAATTTGTTGCCAATCCAGATTTAATATACATCTCTGAATGTCCTTTGGGATTATCATTCTGTTCCTTCAAGACAATCTTCAGAGAATGCAATTATTAGCATTTAAATGGTAGTTTGCTTTGATGTAAACAATAATAAGAACCCTTCACAAGAACATGCATTATTGCCTTTCTTCCTCGATGTATGAATGTAACCATGGCATTCACTCGTATATTTGCCGCCATTGTGTTTTCTGTTTAAATAGTGAGTTTACATTTGTTATATATACTCAAGGAATATACCTTCTTTGGTTTGGGTTTCACAACTAGTGTGTGGATATTGATGTTAAATATGTATGTATGTGTCTGTCTGCGTGTTGCTGCCTCCTGCATGGAGATTTCTGTTTCTCATTTTGGATAGTCTAACCATTACTGCTAGAACTGATTATATGTCTATTTACATAGGAGACTGGTATAAACTGTGGTACTCTGGTTTAAAGCAGCTATATAATGTCACATGGGATGTGAAAGCAGACATCAGGGTGGTGTCTGATGGCAAAGTGTTTTTCAGTACACTGTGCTTGGAAATGCACAGTGTATGTTCCAAAATTGCTCCTCTCCTCCATTCAGCTCTACTTTGGGTACTTCATTAACTCTTCATGCTTGCTTTAATGTGTTCTTGAATGAAACCAATCCCTCCATCCTCTGCATCAAAGCACTGCACACTGCTTATTCAAATCTCATCTCAAGAAGCTTTGATTTTGAAGAGCTTTTAATAATCCTTAAGTAGAGAAAGTATGTGAAGAATGAGACTTTCTGCAATTTGTGAAGAGTGCCAATTTGTGAAAGAGATACCTAGTGTTATAGGCACACAGTATCTTGCAGCAGCGCTTACACCTTGACCCATGTCTGGACTGTCATTTCTACTTTTACATTTGAGAATAGGTGGCATCCCTTTTCCTCTGAGGGCACCAATGCAACGTTTGTTTCCAGAAAAACAGGCTTTTAAATTCCCTCATGTTCAACCAGAAAGAGGAGCTTGCCACAGCGACCAGTACTTCACGGGTACAGCCAGAATCAAGTTCCTTGAGCTCTGTAACCTCCCTTAGAGATCTCTAATGTCTGTTTAGTGATCCAATTTTTGGTTTTTTTTTCCCATGTGTGCTAAGTGACACATTTCACAGTGTGAAACTCATCAGAGACTCTCAGGCATGAGGGTCTGCAGGAGCCGATAACCAAAGAAGGCAAAAAGGGTGCCCTAGTTCCTTGTTAACCTGCTCAGGTCTCCCTGGAACATTCACTCATCCTTCTGCACTAGTGGGCTGGTCTTGCTTCATATGTCTGAAGCTGCTTATAGTTAAGGTGGGAGACCCATAACACAACTTTGTAGAATAAATGCAGAAAAGCAACAGTAATGATCACTTTTTCCATCCTTCTGTTGAGTATTGCTACAAAACAGAACACATTGTATGGATACACTCACTTCTCTCTCTGCATCTGCATTTTATTCCAACCACCTTTTTTTTAAAATAGGCAAAAAAAAGGCCTAAACTCTCCTTCATACTGTTTTGGGTCTTTTTTTTCCTAAATATTTGTTTTAGATATTTCCCTCCATTCCAGAAAAACATCTGATTCTTCCAACCTGGAAAGGTCTTATAAGGAAGCATTCTTATATAGAAAACATGTTGGTGATGATATTTTAGGGAATTAAGTCAATTAATGTGAATGAACAGGCCACAGTTTTAAAAAAAAAACTTTTAAAATTTTAAATTTCCAGAACTGCATTTGTAAATAAATCAGGAGTACAAAGGGAAAACGGATACGAAAGTATGATGAAGGTAGAGAGCTTGAATTGGATAAGAAAGTATTTCTTATGCTAAAATTGTATTGCTTTCTGTTTTCAATAATACATAATAGATATCTGGGTTCACAGAAACACAGAATATCCTGACTTGGAAGAGACCTATGAGAATCAAGTCCAACTCCTCACTACACAAAGGGTAACCTAGAAGTTAAACCTTAGATATAAGAATGTAGTACTCAAGGTGTACTCAACACCTCTTGAACACCAACAGGCTTGTGGCCTTGAGCACTTCCCTAGGGAGCTTGTTCCAGTGCTTGACCACCCTTCTCAGTAAAAAAACTTCTTCCTAATATCCCCTCTGAACTTCCTGTAAAGGAGCTTTAAGCCATTCCCTCTTGTTCTATCACCAGACACCAGAGAGAAGAGATCAGCACCTCCCTCTCTGCTTCCCCTCATAAGGAATTTGTAGACAGCAACAAGGTCACCTCTCAGTCTCCTCTTCTCTGCAGTGAACAAACCTAGTATCCTCTGGATAGTAGGGTCAGATTCATGTGTGCTATACCTCTATTAGTTTCAAAAGCTTACAACAAAGATGCATTTGGCCCTTCATATTTAGTATTTTACTAACCAGAATACAGTAAAAAATCCTAGGATTTCTTTCCTTTTTTTTAATTAAATGGATAAATAATACTAATATCATGAAAGAAATTTGCATTTATCTGGCACTTCTCATTGACAAAGTATCTCAAAGTGATTTGCTGATAGTCATATTAATTTCTAATGAAGAATTCTTTTTCTGAGTTTTGCTTCTTAAATGTATGTCTTTTTAATCACCGAAACTTCAGGCTACACTATATTAACTGTGTCATACTCCAATCTACAGCCTTGCAAAATACGAACTAGATTTGTGACCTCCTACTGTGCTAGCTGAATCCTTACTTGAACAGGTAGTCCCCCTGAATTCAATGAAGCTACTCACATAACTGTTCAATAGTGTATTAAAATATTGTATAGCTTTGACCTATTCACATCTGAGACAATCTATATATGTTATTCCATCTTATAAATTTAGTAAACCATAATGTAATCCCACCAGAATAATATTAATTCATTTTTCATCTGGAACCTAGCAGAAAAATTAATCCTGAAACGGGGAAGATCCTTCTTAGAAATGCTCTGTAAATTGTTATTGGGCAATGTTGAGTGTGGCAGAACTGGTGTTTCTGACTTGCTGCACAGAAACATGCATTATTGTACAGACTCTCTTGTTCTCAAATAGGGAGCTCGAAGTCTGCTGTAAACTATTATGACAAAGTATCATCATGTTTTACAACTTTTTATCTGCATATTTCTAGTTTGCTGTTGTAGATGGAGGAGGAGCTAGTTACTTAATTCACTTTTGTGAAAGATTCTCTTTAAGACTTCTGCACCTATCTAAAGCATGAGAGAGGCAGTTCTACCAGTATATGCATGAGCAAGAATCTGCCTTGCTCCCCATTAGCTAGAAAAACTGCTTGTAAAAAAGAAGTGCTAAAACCTAAATGGGGTGGAAAAATTGTCAGTAGCTCATTAAAATGGAAGCACGAAATGCCGCTTTTGGCTTTCAGTAACAGTGTTTTAAAACCAGAATTCAAATTTAACTTTGCACTCAAAATATTCTGCATGTTTTAATCTTTATAAAGTTCCTCAGTGTGTTCAGAAGAGAAACAAGTACCTTACCACAAAGGCACTGTGACAGGAAAGAACCAGAAGTATTTCCACAATCAATGTGTATTACTGTCAGCTTTCACGGCTTTTTATCATTTTCCTCCTGGATCTCTCAGTTCTGCATTTTCCGATAGCAGTTTCACTTTTACCTCATCCCACCCATTGGAGAGCTGTTATGGGGTCCCTCATCCAGCAGGCCACCTTTGCAAGCAGATTGCATTCTGACTTGAAACACCTTGATCTCCATGCATCTGCTCTATGCGCCATTCCTCCTGAAGCTAATTTAATCTCATATCCACATGCCTCCTGTTGGCTGAGTTCAGCAAACCTGTTCTGGCTTTGCCATCAGAGCAACATGTCATCTGGTTGTTTTGCAAGAGAAATTGCATGGAGTAGAAATACATACGAAATGAAATGTGAGGTCCTACTCTCTCCAAGTCCTGCTTAGAGATGGCAAGCTCCTTCTTTTCTTCAGGTGAGTTCCTCTTTTCTTCAAGTGCTACCTTTGCACTGCTTCTCTCTCCTGAGGCAGGCTGCAGAAACTGGAAGCCCCTTTATGTCTTTAACATGCAGGTGAGGTGCTGTACAGAGGCATCAAATTACTAATGCAGAGCTAAGAACAAGATATGATTCATTCATTCTTAGTCTTTCTAGTCCTGCACAACTATCTGATCAAGGTGATATTCAAGGAGGATAGTTTTACAGTGTAACAATAATTTTTATGTAATTTTTTTTAAAACATTTTGTATTTTAATGTGGATGCTAATTTTTGCAGGGGAAAGTGCATGTACTTTGAAACACGAGGCGGTGAGGCAAATCATTCACCAAGTCTCTCTCATCTCTCACAAGCATCAGAGTAATTGTCAAAGTTTCCATGGTTGGAAACCGGTTTGATTTCTGACATCTTGTACATTCAGGTTTATATAAGAACAGGAAATAAGACACATTGCAGAGACCTTTGAGCTAGTACACAAAGAGATGGCTTCAAAACTGGGAGCAGACTTCACCCTATGGGTGCATGCCTCCATTTGATTGCCGCACCTGAATTAATTGCCTCGTCTGCGAGGCAGCGATGCTGGGCTAAGATGGCTATAATGCTCCTGGCATTTTTTTTGCACAGTGCCACACTGCACTTCACAGATGTATTGGCTCTTCTGGAGACAGCTGTGGGTATTGGTATCTAATCTATCACATCATTGGATATGCCCTAAAAGCATAAAAAGATCTTTCTTCCACAGAAAACAAAAAAATTTTGCCACAGAGGCCAAATGGAGGCCAAAATCAGACCATTAAAACTGACAGATACTTATGGGAGAGCAGTATTTAACTACCTTTTTGAAGTTTTAGAAATTTCTTACTGGAAAGCATGTTGCATTAGAGTGTGATAAAGAGGACATTGTATTTCAAAGAAAATGCAGAGACTAATGAGTCAAAACAAAGTGATGGATGACACAGGCAAGAACAAGATGCATTTACCTGGTGCTACAGAGGAATGGTATCAGGAAGCAGCAAGCACTGGAATAAGATAAACTCAACAGGTTTTTTTTTAAATGATTGTGGGCATGAGTGAGTAAAGAGCATTAAGTAAACATGTGCAAAAATTGTTATTTGTTAGGAGTATACTGGGATATCAAAGTTCTCTATTCTGTGCTTATTCCATTTTACTGTGTGGACTAAATCTACAGTTCATTTTTTGGCAGTTGTAAACATTAATTGAAATGCCAGTTTACTGTTTTTTTGATGACCAGGAGGAGTTTATGACAGAGTTAACTCTCATGTTAATGAAGTGGGAAGGGATGCTGGGTTAAGTACATCATTGAATGTGAGCTATGCAGCTGCACAAAGTCTGTACTGGTCAATAATAATAGTTCTGATGTGCTTTTATAAAACAAAAGAAAGGAAGAAAGAATGTTATGAATGGGAGAAAAGTCCTTTCAAACAGCAGTCTTTAAATTATTTGCTTGGATTGGTTTGTATCTGTAGAAGACCAGATAAAGAATTTGGGGTTTTAGTACATGCTTTTCTCAGTTCTGATTCCAATCAGAAAAAATGCATATTAACTCGGTAAGAAGTCAGGATTTTTATTTTCACCATGGAGAATCCCATAGGAACCATGAATCAACTGCAGAACTGAAGTGAACTTTGACTCCAGGAGATTCTGAATGGCACAAGACTGGATCCAAAATGTTCAGAGGATTTTGAAATGGTGGTAGTAAACTGGATATAACTGTGGGTTATTCCTGACATGGAATATGCATCTGATTTGGTACAAATTATTATAATTAAGGCTGGTTACAGATGTTGAAGGATTACACTGAAATAGTTATGGACCAGATCAAAGATATTCTACAGCATCTGGGTAGTGGTCAAACTTACTTTTTTAAGAGGATTGGTCTGTCCCTAAAAATCCATAAATTCTATTTATGGTTTTAATATTCATTTGTCTCTAGTTAAAGACTTTGTTTCCTTCTCTTTTTTTTGCTTCTTAAACTAGTTTCATTTTCTTATGCTTAATGGAATTACAATCCTTTTTACTTCATAGATTTTTTAGAAGATGCTTGCATTTTCATACTAATAGCCTGTGCACTGCTAAATAATCCATGCCAGACATAGTACAGTTAATCTTACCCTGTTTCTGACAGAATTAATAGTAAAAATCATTTTGCTACAGTTGAGTATAATTTGCTATCTGGGCATATAACTAATGTCTGACAAGATATTAAGCAAATATTGAATATTGCATTGAAAATGGAGCCTTCTAACAGTTCCTAAATTTAAACAAATCATATTAATTAATTAATTTTCTGCTAATAATACAACATGCCCAGCTGTGCTCAGTGTAAAAATTTCCAGTTTGGCAGCATCTTGGAAAGAACATAGTGGGAGCTCTCAAAAAATAATATACAAATCCAAGACCCTCATCAGTCAACTGCAGCAAACTGGTTCAGAGAGCAGGAGCTCTCCCTGCCTTCATGGTTATTCCTGCCAGGCATCTGACTTTTCAACCTCAGCTGGCAGGGAGAAGGAGGAGGAACATGAAGGAATCTTGTAAACTATTTTAAAATACCCAGGGATTTCCAAGTCTCAGACTTGTAACATTTTCTATGATGCCTCTTCTTTAATAGCAAGCGTAAGAGTAAGGTTTCTTTGCAAATATTTAGCATTCCTGTTGTAGTTGTATGTGTTAGGACCCTAAAAGGTGCTAAGCTCCACTTCTTCCCAGGAAGTGGCATGCAAGCCATATCAGAACAGGGAAAGCAACACAAGCAGAGCCCCTGAATATTTTGCTAGGATATGGCTTTGCAGCTCTCATTGGTGTTATGGTGTAACCACAGGACTAGCCCATTTTGGAATTTAGGAGTAGCTGGAGAGGTCATCAAGAGACAAACTGAGCAGAGAATCATAGAATCATAGAATTGTTTCAGTTGGGAAAGACCTTTAAGATCAAGTCCAACAGTTAAACTAGCACTGCCAGTTCCACCACTAAACCATGTCCCTAAGTGCCATATCTTCAAGTCTTTTAAATGCCTCCAGAGATGGTGACTCCACCACTTACCTGGGCAGCCTGTTCCAATGCTTAACAACTCTTTTGGTGAAAAACTTTTTTCCTAATATCCAGACTAAACCTCCCCTTGTGCAACATGAGGCCATTTCCTCTTGTGCTATCGCCAGTTACTTGGGAGAAGAGACGGACCCCCACTTCGCTACAACCTCTTTTTAGGTAGTTGTAGAGAGTCATAAGGTATCCCCTGAGTATCCTTTTCTCCAGGCTAAACAGCCCCAGTTCCCTCAGCTGTTCCTCATAAGACTTGTGCTCTAAAGCCCTCAGCAGCTTTGCTGCCCTTCTCTGGACATGCTCCAGCAGCTCAATGTCCTTCCTGTAGTGAAGGGCCCAAAACTGAACACAGTATTTGAGGTGCAGCTTCACCAGTGCCAAGTACAGAGGAAGGATCACTTCTCTGGTCCTGCTGGCCACACTATTTCTGATACAGGCTAGGATACCCGGGCACACTGCTGGCTCATGTTCAGCCAGCTGTAGACCAGTACCTCTAGGTCCTTTTCCACTGGGCAGCTTTCCAGCCACTCTTCCACAAGCAAGTACACAAGAAACTGTACTTGGATGTCTTTTTATCTAGATGTGCTGTAGTGTGTAGAACAATGAGGCAAACAAAGAGTGAAACAGGGACTGGAGATCCTTTTATCACAGCGATCCAAAAGGGTCTCAGGGCTCCAGCTTTAACATTTTTCCTCATATGACTTGTATCATTGAAACAGACCTTAGAGCTTTCTAAAAATGCCATGTGAGAAGGGGAGAATTTACTATGCAATCATTGATATCTGAAGCCTACTAGCCATCACAAACCCACAAGAGACACTACCAAGTGGCACCGTGCTGCCAAACTAGCCCTCTTCTAATTCCTTTGAATAGAGACTACCTTTGAAAGAGGAGGTGTCAGCTGAATATACTCCACTCCAGTGACTCCCAGCTTCCCAGGGCACACAGGCACTATGAGGAACACTGGTTAGATCAGAGCTTCTTTGAGCTATAAAACTTCAGCATACACCAGCAGACTCAGGACAAGTAATGCCTTCGTTGAGAGCCATTCTTTGTGTCATGACATGGCACATGGCAAGAATGTCTTAGGAGTTTTTCATAGTAATGTACTCCCGACCTAGAATTTTTGAAATAATATCCACCCACCTCTGTCAGTAACCCTTGTTCTTTGCCTTTGGGAATCTTTTTTTTCAATCTGAACTATATCTCTTTTGATTCAGGATCAGCTTTTATTTGTCTGCTTTCAGTTTCTAATCGATCCCTGTCCTGCATGTCTCTAATGTTTCCTTTGGCTACCTGGAGACTCTTCTCTTATTTTGAGACCAAATTTAATCATATTATCTGTCTGTCATCTGACAGTGTTATCTTTTTTGCTACAAGATTTGTGTTAAATGAGTTGTACGTGGATGGGGATCCATTTTCCTGGGGGTTGGTTGCATCTCATTAAGCTTAAAAGGTAGCTTAAAGGATTCTGTCCATTCTTATGCTCCTAACAGTATAGACAACACTCTCCTTCTGAAATCTAGATTGCCTGAGTTATTTTTTTTTTCATGATTTAGTATGTTTACATGCTTCAAAACTGGTTGACAGGCTGGAGGATTAGGTTCAGGAGGGTTTTTTGTTGAGGTTACTGATGATGCTTGTAGAACCAAAACAGTTCTAAGCTTGTATAAAACATTTTCACTGGTTCTTTTTTGCTTCCTTAAAGTTCTGGGAGAAGAAGAAACCACTCAAACAAACAAAACTACCTCCTTTTAATCAAAAGCACTGTGATCTGGAACCACTTCTGAGTAAGAGGAAGGAGACAAAGCCATCCAACTTGCTGTATGATCATTGTTTTACAGTGATCTTTCTGAACAGTTCTGAACAAGAAATCAAGGCATCAAATGTGGCTCTTCAATTATATTCTTCTCCTTACAAGACTTCATTGATGCCAAAATCGGCAGGCAGCTGAAAAGCTTATGTTCACTGAACTGTGTGTGGCCATTTCTTTTCATTATATTGGACTTCTCCCTGGAGCTGTTTTTGTGGGGTCTTTTTCATTATACACTGAAGCATACAGTACATTAGAGCACTTTGTCTGAATGTGAATAAAAAGATACCAGGCAACAAAAATACCAGTTGTTTTGATGGTTGGAAAAAAACAAAAACATAACCAAACAAACAGTGTCAGATATCTACAAGTCTATGGCAGTTCCTCAAGTGAGTTCCTCTTCAGGCTTGTCACTTATAAAGAAGGATTCACACGTATTTGAAGCTAATAGTCCAGCCTAGTGCCAGTTTTGGACTCTGTGTACTATTGAGTAGAGTCTAAAGTTGTACGGGAAGACTCCTAGGATGAAGAAAATCAAATAATAAGGTAATTAAAGTGTACGTTCAGATGTCATCTTGGCAGCACAAGGTTTCTAGAGCATCAGCTATGGAAGTTCTCTGCAAAAGATCAATTATTTTTTTTTTCATAATCTCACTTCAGGAACTAGTGTCTATCATCTGAACAGTTGGAAAGGCAGAACAGTTCTTCTCACACAGCATATGCTTATTTGGAAGTGGATAGTGACTACCATTGCTTACAGAGAGGTGACACTTCACCCTCCTGGTAAACAGATACATTCATTTGTTCACTAGCAGTGAAAGGTTATATAGGTGGATGGAAACATCTATAAGGATGGACCTATCAAAAGCAATGAGTTGGCCTGATCTCAGGTCATCTGGAGAGTAAGAAGAGAAGAAAAGGGCTTTGCATGACTGCATTTCAACATAATACAGAAACCCAACAACTTTAAAATTATTTCAAAAGGGATATGTCAACCAGAGCTAGTATGAAAATTTTAAAAAAGTTGGAGGCAAAAGTGTTGTCTCTAGTGTTTCACTGAAATTTATTTGGTAATGTTTGACAACACATTGAAGCACAGATGCAGCAAAACCATTTTTCTATTTTTAAAACTTTTCAGAGACTTCTTTATTAGCCTTATAACTACATGGTCTTCACTTCCCTTTCTCTTCTTTCCATTCCTTTCCTCCTCTTGCCTCATAACATTGATATATCTTCCCTCTTAAGTCATTCTCCCTCTGCTAGAAAGTTTGGAGATGAAAAATATTCCTGCTAGAAAGTTTGTTTGTGGGAAAAGATGAACTTCAGGATTTTTAGTTAGAAAGAATGGAAAGAAGTAGTTCCACAGAATTTCATTGCTCCAGATGGCAGAGCAGTGAAATACAGGGAAAACCAATGCGTGCTGGGGTCTGCCTCAATCCTGGTTGGACTGCAAGGAGACTCTGGAAAAGACAGTGGGAAGGGGAAGGATGTGAGGAACTTTGAACTACAGCTCCCATGAAGCCCTGTGGTAGCCTACACTGTCATGAAAAGCATTGGGGACCCAGCCCTGAATGTAACTTTACAGTATTTTTCTCCTGGTTGACACACTTCATAACTTTTTATTCTCTGAAAGGCATTGTTATTTGCACTTTCTATCTGATTCAGGATAAGAACTAATGATGAAATACACTTTTGAAAGGCAAAATCTCTGTTTTTCTGAAATCTCCAATTCTGATGGTCTTAAATGACACGGTTCCTTTTTTATTTATTTTCTGAGGTCTCCTGTGTCATTTGATGCAGAAGAAGAGCAGTGAGTAAAGCAATATAGTCTTGTGAATGCCAGCCATTCATTGAAAAATGGAATGGAGAACCATTTGCAGAAATCAACATTATTTATGGTCGCCTGTAGAAATGCATATTATGTGTTTCTAATGAATTTGATCTATTTTTCTCTATGATAATTTCTTTGCTAGTAGAACTGGCAGTTTTAAACACTTTTCAATTAAAACACGTCAAGAAATAGATAGAATAAATAGAATGTCTTGCGTACAAATGCTGATCCTGCTCCTTCTACTAAAGCAAAAGACCTTCATAATTCATTCATGCATGTGCAGTCGTGATTTATGAAGCTTTTACACTCATGGGAGAAACATAATACCCTTCATGGGTGAAATATTCTATATGGACTTGGGATTTATTCTCTATTGGTCTCCCTCTTGAAGGTCTGATGAAAACTTTTGTTCAAGGATTAGATTTCTTTACGGAAATGAGAGTGGTTAATCTCCAGACCACCAATGAAATTTGACCAATTTCTCTCTCACAATTTTAGATTATCCTAACTGCTTTATTCCAATTTTCTTCATGCTCAGGTTAGACATGATCTACCAAGACATTATGTACGGGTGTTAGCTGAGGATATGGTACGTAAATATTTCTAAACACAGCTATTAGTGAGTACAGTGTTTACAGGTAGACATGAATTGCAGCAGATCTCCAGGCAAGAGGAAGAGGACTCTTGTTAATAGTTTGGGCTAGCAAGCAGGTGTCAGCACCTCGAGCCAGATTCCACTGAGCTGAAGAGTCTGCACTGTGCGACTGATTTAAGGCATTTCATAAAGGATTTTGAATAGACTATTATAGAACAGTAATTATGCTAGAAACAAAGCCAAGTGAAGCAGTCACAAGTCTCATTCAGGACTTATCAAAAGTACCAGTAAAATACATTTTTATGCAATGTAGTTCATTGCCTTATGGCTGGATGCACATGTATGTATAGTTCAGACCCATGCATGTGGGAGCAGGGTACCAGCATTGGTATGTGGTACCAGTGGTACCAGTTGGTATGTAGTACCAGTGGTACCAGTTTCCAGTGTGTGGCCCATAGCCACTGCTCTCACTGAGACTCCAGTCCTGCCATCACAGTTGTGTGCACTGTGAAATTATGTTCATACATTAAGGTATGCATATGAATATTTTTTTAAATTTAGTATATAGGCCAAATGCACAGAATTGTGTGGGGACATGAAGATGCAATTACACAGGATTTGCAAAAGCACTTAAAATATGGAAAGTAAAAGTCTCATTAGGTACACAAAAATCCTTAAAACTATGGCCTGAATTGAACAACTTTACACAAGATATGTTAGCCATTTTTTACATTTCAAAATACTAAGTAAGAGCTCAGCTCTTCTGAAGATCTGGCTCTGTGTGAGTATGCTGGGATTTTTGTGAAATCTGAATGTAAGGTCAGAATATTGACTTTTCTCAATGTGTTACTTCGCTCTTCAGAAATTAAGGAATTAAGGCAACTTCTTTGTGCCTCAGTTTGCCTTTATGTACCCTAATGTATTAATGTTATTTTCAGACAGGTGCTTTGAGGCTGACTTAATGTCCGTATCACATTTGGAGAAGTTCAGATGAATTTCATGTACACATGTACATGTACAAATCATGGGACAAGTACCTTATGGCTTTTACATAAAATGTTTGAGTCTGAAACAGTGATTAAGTATTGCAATAATTCTAATATTGTAGAGATGAAACTTTTTATCACTTTGGAGAAAGTTCTTTTTTCTGTTTTAGCTCTGTTTCTCACTTTACAGCTGGCAAAAATGTATTGTGTAACACCTCATTAGATAATTGATTACGATTTAATTTCTTCTGCAGAATCTTCCAGAAGTAATGCACTTGCAGTCTAAAACTTTATGTGGATTGTGTTATTAAGTTATTTTATTTTAAACAGATTACATGGATATTATTATTTCATTAAACTCCCGATTGTTCTTGTGTGTATGTGTGCTGGCAAGGAAATAATCAGATAATGGATACTAAGGCCACAATCTGAATTGCACACTACTCCTCTGCTATCTAACCTGTAATTTTAACACAACATTTTCCCCTTCACTAACACACACCGCAGTTTTATGAAAATTATAGCTAAATTGCACAAAAGTCAGAAAATTCTGAAATGAGGCATTCAGTAAAACTGGCAGTTCTTTCCATGTGTATAATTAAAATAAATTTTTACTATTGGAGGAGTGCTAAGGGCAAAGAGGTGAGAGAGAGTTAGCTGAGCTCTTGGTTTTTCTTGTGCATCATCGGCAAGGAAACTTATGAATTTCTTTGTAGTGACACTTGTGTGGTGTCACTATCGACTGGTAAGGCTCTACAAAAGTTGAAAAGTCATCATTCTGAAGAGCCTGGAGTTTCACAGGTGGGAACGGTGGACTCATTTGGTCTCTGGAGCCGTTATTATCGGAGGAGGCTTGTTGGGTGAATCCTTGGTCCTTTTGTAGGAGTTTGTAGCTGATTTGGATCCACTTTTTAGGAGAGACAAAATGCTGATGAATAAAGAACCTCATGTTTTCATGCACAGCCTCACTATGTACTGCAGAAAGGGGACCATAGTTATGATTCAGTATCTGGCTGCATAGCAGTGAGGAAAGGACGTGCCTTGGGGAGGAGGGTATACTGTCTGTCTCATTCTGTCTCTAGTCCATAGGCTTACGATGTGGCATGGGTGAAATGCATGAAGAGTGCTCTTAATGTTCCCAGCACAACAGTTGATTCAGACTGGAGTAAGAGGAAGAAGTTAAAAAGTGAAGAGTAGATAGATAAGGAAGAAAGGTGGCAGGGTAGAATATGAATCCTGAAAGTGTAAAAACCATCAGGGTCCTTCTTCTTTGTTCTCACTTGCAGTTTGAGAATGTCTTTAAAGTAGCTTAGAAAAAACTGTGTAAAAGTATGACATGGAGAAAGCATTAAAAATAAGGTACAAGACAACAACTGGTCTTCATCTAGAAAACCATGTGAGACAGGAAAAAAAGAGGGATAAATAAGATGTACTTACATAGCAGAAATAGAACTGTCAGCTGAAGATAAAATACGTTAATTTTTCTGGTCTCCTGCTTATCTAAGAAACTTTTGTTTAAGGGTTCAACAGGGAAACCTAAAGTTAGCATCAGGTTTTTTGTTAATAGCTAAATGCTTTTGTTAAGCAAAGGTATTTTTCTTCAAGTAAGCCAAGACTTAGGCAGAGGTGGAGACTGAGCAGCACTCCTACCATCTAGATGACAGTCAAAGCAAATCAGTGAGGAGGAAGAAGGAGTGGGGAGGCAGCATGGTGAACATTTCTGTTCTTTCTTTCTCTTATCTTTCTTTTATACCTGTATATCTTATCTTTCTTTTATACCTAGATAAGTTGAGCATGTTGTACTTACAGTCTAGCATTTGTCAATTCTTAAAAACAGCAACAAGAGCAGCCTATGAAATAATTACATCTGAGTCTTCTTTAAACCACTCTGATTTTTATTTTTTTTTTCCTTTAAAACGTGCATCTATTGAACTCAGTTATTGCTGAAGGCAGGGACTGAAGAAAACATGATCTGGTGACAGCTGGTTACACTTTGTTTCACATAAAGTGTTCTTAATCATTGCAGCAGCAGTGAGAAGTATGCATTAAAGAAATGGACTGTATCATATGCAGGACTAGCAGCTAAGATTGTAGCTGAGATTGCTCAGTATTTCCTTTTATTACAATAATAGCTTTTATTTCCCTAATTGCCTATAACTTTGTTCAAATGTAATCTTGTGGATTGACACTTGTCATGTTAAGCATATACCTCAGCTGGAGTTATTGAGTTGAAATTTTCAGCAACAACAGTTTAGCCACTTCCAAGAATAAGATTAGAGGAGGAAATTTGTTCAGTGCCATTTAAAAGTTTTATGGCAGCCCCTTTTCAAAATGAGCATATGCATGTAAAGGAATCCAACAGAGGCTGCCCTCATAACCGTTATTTTGGCTTTTTCCGGCTGCTGAGCATTTGACTTCCAACCTTGACATTGTTGTCTAGTACTTCATGTTGGTGATACCATGTAATTTCACAGTGAGTTCCCACAAAAGCATAAAGTTGATCTGAATGTACAGCACAAATTGCAGAGAAATAACACCATCCAGAGCGTTTAAAGGAAATCTTGGTTTTATTTCTGCAGTTATCCTTTCCTTCTAATGAACATGAATCTACCTCTTAATACATCTATCTTTGCATTAAAATCTGGGAGGTTTTTACTACAATGTAGTGGCTATGCAACTGTTCCTGCTGTTTCTTGTCCCAGCTTTGGGTGACATCTATATATTTGATCTTTGGGGAAAGAGCAAAATAAATTGGCTGCAGCTGCTTTTAAAAACATTAGGTTATCTATGGAAAGTGTTCCTCCCCCTCTCCCCTCTCCCCTCTCC
>NW_010197117.1:6438-10378 GCF_000695765.1 Mesitornis unicolor | reverse complement strand
AATTATTAAATAATTTATTAAAATATTAAAGTACTAAAGAAATTATTAAGAAATACATATTTTCCCAGTCTGATGAGCAACTACCTCACAGCAATGCCACAGCTCTGCCACCAACACCACATGTTATTATGGTTCTCCAGTACGTGATCAAGAAAACAGGAAAGCAGTGACTAGAACAAAACTGCAATCACATTTAAATACACGTTCCCCATCTACCTTATTGAATATCTGCTTGGCTATAAATATCATTCATTAAATGACTTCTTTTTCAAATCATGAATGAAAAATGAATATGGGAGGAAAAGACAAGGCTGAACTGAACTATCGGCACAGGTCAGGTTCGGTTTAGAGCAGTGGTGATCATTGTTCTGAAAGAAACTCAATCTCAAAACACACTGAAAGGGAGATAAAATCCAAATACTTTCAGAAGAACTTGTCCCAGTTCAAGGAACAGCTGCCCTTATAGCTTGTGGTACCTAATTATTACCAAAGGTACCTTCTACATTTTAGTGCTGTCTGATTTTTCCTCCTTGAACCCTATTTTACCCTAAGTCACAGCTCAGATATTTCCTTCCTTACAGTCTCAGCGCTGATGGATTTCAAATTGGAAAATGTAATTGCTTTTCTGGGCTTTTACTACATTCATTTGGTAACAAACCTACTGCAAAGTATCACAATGGGTGAACTGCAGGTAAATGATCCAAGGCAGATTTAATCTAATTTATCTATTAAATCACTTTAATTAGTTTTCGACTGTCAGCTGTTACTTCTAGGTTTTTAAAACAGCAAAAAGAGCATAAACTCTCATTTGAAAAAAAAAGAGACTCCTACGTGCTTTCCTCAAGTCAAATAACCTCCCACAAATTAAAAAAAAACAAATAGAGAAAAACCCCACGTCATTCGTGTACCACTTCCACTTTAAAACTTGAATGATAAGACAGAAAATAACCAACATCTGTCATCTAGAAAAGTGCTCTTTACCTTTATCATCCAATGTCTGGCGCAGTCAGACACTGAGCAGTCTTGTTTAGACTGATTTAAATTCACATTTATTTTAATGCGTGCCTATAAAAGTCGAAATTTGCCATTTGGTTTGTTTTTCTACATTGCTTATTGATGTCGCCTACAGTAGAATAAAGCCAAAATAAAGTGTCTGTAAAGCTAAGTATGACAGTGACTGCTACCACAAAGTGTGGGCAGCTGCTACTCACAATTTAAATGATCATAAAGATATAGTTAATATCTTTTTATATCTTGGGCCGACAGAATGGAAACTTACTCTGTTTTCTTTTATTCACAGCGTGGAAATGAACAGTGTTTTAAACTTCATTATAAAATGGGTGTTCATTTGTACCTGAGACGCAACTGTTTTGAAAGAAACTTTCTATTGAATTTAAAGACTAAATTGTGTGAAATAAAGCCATTATTTCAACAGCAAAACATTTTCAAAATGATATCCAAACATGAATTTGTAAATCATGTTGGCACTACTAAGAGCACACAGTAGTGGCCTTGCTCCATTAATATCTTGGATTTGTTAGACTTGTTTATACATTTTCCAATGTAAAAGATGAACAAGAAAGAGAAAATGATGACATGAACGGAGGCCGATACCTTCCCCAACAACATAAGTCTTACAAGTTGACATATTTACTTCTTAATCTATGAGGAATTTCTTAATCTATGGGAAATTTTCATTTATATTACAAATTGTGTGACCTCCTTTTTTATTCTTTGGCAATAAATGAAAATATTTGCTACCAAGGTTTGGAACAAAAGGTGTGGTAACTGAACTGATACTACTGCTATTAAAATGTACTGCCTGGTCTTACTTAGGTTCACACATTTGCCTAAGGAGGTATCTGCAGCCAAAAATACATTGATTCTTCTTTGCCTGTGTTTGTGTATCAAGGGGACAAAACCCAAAGTCCTAAGGAACCAACACAATAAATTACTAATTTGTTCTCTTCAGTTAGAGTGGCGATGCTTCTGTTTTCCTAGGGCTGCTGGGAAGGGACTGGAACAGCAGCTGGTGGAGGTAATGGATTAAAGCTCTACCAAGAGAAACATCAGAAAGGAGACTTCTAAATGGGGAAAAGAGAAAAAGGGATCTGAGGCACCATATCTTCAGGTATGGAAGATCTGGGGTCAGAGATGTCAAGGCAATGAGTCTGTTCTCAAGTGCTCATCCTTTCAACTAAGGTTTGCATCTGGGCCAGATACACATACAACGAGACTCTCATAACCCCCCCATTCATTTTTGCTGCTAGAAATAGCCAAGATGCAACACAGATAAAACTTGCGCATGAAATGAGCTGTTATACAAAATCCTGGTGTCATAAGAACTGGTAGTCCAACCATAACCCGGCTGAGGATTCTTCTTATGAGAGTGTCAGGGTTTAGGGCGGGGCTGGCCACTAAACCCTGGACAGATGCTCTCTATTAACCCTTCTCCTCTCCCCAGAAGGGAAAAGAGAAGAAGGGAGAAAGACTTTATGGGTTGGGAAAGAAAACTGACAGGTTTAATGAAACAATAACACTGATACTACAGGATAAGGATGGAAATAGGAAAATAAGGGAATAGATACAGACATGTACAAATAGATCTACAAAACCAAGAGAAAATCCTCCCACAATGACGATGACGGCACCAGAGGCTCTGCAGAACAGACACTGGAAAAGTCCCAGTTCGCACCCAGCAGCAGTGGGAGCTGATGCAGGAACACAGGGCTCAGGATGAGAGGCAGGCGAAGCAGCAGGGTCTGCTGGGCCTTGGGCCATTGCAGGGGTGGAGAGGGAAGGAAGGGTCCAAGCTGGAAGGGTCCAGCCCCTGGGGATCCCTGGGCTTTGCACTGACTGTGGCGTGTGTGGGATGCAATCCCTGGTTGGGCAGGTTTGGGTCTGCTCCTCCTGTAGGTGCAGCCACGGCCCCCATGGTGAGACAGTGGCCTTGTGATGATCACTTGTAGCAGTGCACACTGTTGTTAAACCATGCTGCTGGAGTCAGCAAGTTCAGCCCCTGAGAAGAGACTGAGCTGGAAAGTCAAATCACTGAATAGAAAATCAGTTCTGTTGAGCTCAAACCAGGACAGAGAGGTGCTAAGAGACAATGCCACAGACATGAACATGGCAAGTACAAAATGATGTTTCTGCAAAATACTCTTCCAGCCTCCAATAATTTGCTACTCATGGACTTCATGAGCCAAAGATTTTGTCTTTGCATTGAATATCTTTTAATGAACCTTTATCTCATGAATTTACACGTTGCTTTTGGAACCTCTACAACTTTTAGTATCCAAAAGATTGTACCAAAAAAATCCCACTACCTAATGAAATAGGCATGTGAAAATACGAATTTCAGGAAACAGTTCTTTGAACTTTCTGCTAGCAGCTCTGCATCACACCCCAAAAAAGTAGTTCCAAGACTGAAATGAATTTTTTTTAAAAAGTTCATATTTATCTTCAGAATCTGAAAAGTAAGAAATCCTATTATAGGTTTCAGCACATTTGTTGAGAATAATGAGAGAAAGCAACTGATTCTGCTATTGCAGATTACAAGGAGAAAAAAGTCTTGAGAACTAAAGCATATATAGGTATAACGAAGCAATAACAAACTACCATTACTAATGTCAAAAGATATAAAATATAAAGATCTTCTATTAAGAAACTAGTTTATATGAGCATAAACTTATAGGGCAAGCTCAAGAAGCCCTGAGGCCTCAATTATTTCAGTTGTTATTATTATATTATTATCAGCATGCATTCTGGTGTCATGGGAGTCGTTCCTGTTCAAAACCCCCATGTTCATACAGAAGTACCTACCCCTCATCTCTCTATCTGTAGAAGTACATTTAATTCATGCCTCATTTCATTAGGTTTTTTTCTTTCTCACAAGTAGTACCATCTAACGAAAGGAACTGAAGTTTAACTAACTTATCTT
>NW_010197117.1:1577-6422 GCF_000695765.1 Mesitornis unicolor | reverse complement strand
AGTTTTGGAAACAGTGCGAATGCTGAGACCATATACTCATGTCCATTTAGGAATTAGATGTAGTAGCTTCAAATGTTGCTGTTCTTCAGCTGCTCGTTACCGCACATGAGATCTTCTGATCATGTGAACCATGAATCCTTTCAGTACATTTCAGTGCACAGTAAAACATGTTCTCTTAAACCAGCTTACAAACAAGAGCGTTACAGAATCCACTTTTATCCCCACGGATTGCAGTAATATCCTAAATTAGGTGAAAAATTAGACAGCAGTCTCACACACTTTACCAAGCCTCTGAAAATTCTCTACAAATAAGCCTTTTTGCTTCACTCATTCAACTTCGTGCTTCCAAAAGCTAAATAAGCATAAGCGTTTTAGAAAACAGGCTTCACAGCTTTAAAATGTTGTAGCTCTTACACAAATCACAAAACAAGTGTTGCCTCGGGGCAGGCATGTGGAAAACACAGCTTTCTGAAGGACCACAACACCCTTGACTGCTTAATTAGCCCAGAAGAGCAATAACGAACTCCCACCACACACTCAGCACAAGTCTATGGTCTTTGTTTCCTGTTCTTACTTAACTCATGCATTCTGCATTACATTATATTTTATATTAGTATAATAGAATAACTACCATTGATAAACTCAGTGTTTTGAGAGTTATACCTTTCTCCTGCATATGGTAATTTGGCACGATCCTGTTCGGAATTTTTCATACAGAAATAAATATATTTCAAATAGGACAAGAGGTTTGTGGTGGTTATATTTCAGATAATCAATGTTTACGTTACTGTTGCATAAAATATCAGGAACAAATTGCAACAGTTTTCAGTCAGGATTTTGTGTTTCATAGAGAGTTTTTAGCAACGTCAATTTATGTGAGAGAGGTTTTGTCATAGCTATGGAATGGCTGATATGGAGCTCCAGCATTTATAGCTATGACATTGAATGATACAGCCTTGGCTGAGATGGAGTTATTTTCCTTATAAAACTGATAAGTTTTTCATTGTTGTTCTCAGTGGCAGACATTTACATTACTTCAAGGTTTCACCTGCACTGTGGTTATAGGTTTTTAATTCTCTCTGCACGAAAGAAAGGAGGGGAAGTGAGAGCCTGGAACTCTGGGATAGGTGACCCAGGACAGGCAATTCGGATACGACCCAAGCTGACCAATAAATGTGGATTCTGTCCCATAAACATCACAGTTGCTATAAATTGGGGAGCTTGCAGTGGACAACCCTTTCATCCTTCCTTCTTCCCTTCTTCTTCGTGATGGTGCCTGTCCTGGTTCCTGAGGCTCACCCCTACCTTGCCATGTTTTTGTTGCTGTACAGGCAGTGGCAGCTGTTTGTGAGTTGAGTATAACTTTGATTGCTTTATTATCTTATTATATATCTATTTTCTTATTCTTCTTCTTATTATAATTAATATTAATGCATTACTTATCTATATCTATATCTATCTCTATCTCTATCTCTATCTCTATCTCTATCTCTATCTCTATCTCTATCTCTCTATATCTATATCTATATATCATCTATATCTATATATCTATATCTATTATCATTAATATATTATTCCATATATTGCACGCAATTATTATTATGTTTGCTATATTATTTATATTGTTATAATATTTTATATTGTATATTTATTACATTTTATATCATATACTCATTTAGGTATTGGTCTAGGTGATCCTGCTCTGACAGGGGTTGGACTGGATGATCTTTCGAGGTCCCTTCCAACTCCTAACATTCTGTGATTCTGTGATTATTCCTATTCTTTTTTACAATTAATTGGCATTATTATCATTTAAGTTTGGGTTGTTTTAATTATTAAATGGTCTTTATCTCAACTGATGAGCTCTTTACTTTTGATCTCCTGATTCTCTACCTCATCCCATCGAGGATCAGAGAACAAACTGCGCGGTGTTTACCTGCTTGCTGGGTTAAACCATAACAATGACTAAGAAGTGGGAACTGAAGTCACATCACAAAATACAGCTACAACAGATCTCAAAGTTCATCGTTTACTGGCAGCTAAGAGGCAGTTTCCTCCTTGAATGGATGTTTGAACCTATACTACTGCTGATCATCTATTGCAGCTGAGCTTTTTAATAGAAACTCTGACAAAAAAAATCATCTAAAGCAAAAGTGCACCAAGTTTTGTACCTTCAAAGCAATGGGACAGGAATGCATTTGGTGAGAGGACACTAAAAAAAGATGCGTCACATTCCTGAAAGTATCCAAGTGAAATAATTGCCTATGCCCAACGTTCATTTGAATGCCCCTGACTCCTAAAGCAACAAGCTGCAATTTAGTCAGCAGCAGCAAGCCTTTTACCCACGTGATGATATAACCTGATATATCCAGATATTTCATTGAAAATCTCTTTATTAGTGATGGACCTGTATCTTATTCAGTGACATATTCCTGGCTGTCCAGGGCATTCTCCAAAATGTGCTTGTCTAGATAAAGTGAAAAGTCTCTGCAAATATGCTGTATTATAGTCTGTGTTCTTACCTGAAAGTCATTTGGAGATGCTGGAAAGGGGATAGGTTCATTTACAAAGTGACACACAGGTAAATTTGTCATATGCATAGGACGTAATTTCACAGAAACTTTATGGAATACAGCAGGAGATTCAATTATTACTGTCTGTTATCCACTTCTTTTGTGGATGTGTTACCACCAGTAAGGAGATAGAAAACATCCATAAATTTGAAATGTGGGATCGTGTGGTTTGATAAAACCAAATGCAAATATGAACTCAGTACAATATATCCACTTAATGGACAATTTTACTTAAATCCTTTGGAAAGGCTGCGATTTGCTGCAAAAAATGTTGAAATAGCCCTGCAAATTCTTGAGGGAACCATGCACTAAGGCTCCAGTCAGGCAGGCTGCAAGATGAGCTGAAACAAGGCTTAGGTCCACTAAAGCTTTACCTTAAAAAGATTGTTTATATGAAGTATGAGTGAGCTCAATAAGCAGCTGCTCACATGCTATTTAATCTTTATTATTATCTTTCAGAACAAACACAAGATGATTAAACTGCAACTGCAGCTGACTGCATATAAAGGCAGCGTGCTTTGAGCATGAAAATGAAAAAAAACCAACAACCTAGCAAAACCTCTTTTGTCTATGAGAAAACAAGAGAAGATATAAGAGTCTCCTAGGGAAAAATGGCACGAGCACTGGCAAGAGAACGATTGGTACCCACAATTAGCCCAAATTTCCCAGAAGTGAAAACGCAGCAGCAGCTGTATCGCCAAGGGATAAGCTAAGCCTGCTGTATTTGGCAGCCTGGGTTGGAGTGCCAACAAGAAGAAAGGGCAGAGCAACTGGGAAAAGCGGTTTTAAAAGTTACGTGGCACTTAAAAACCTGGTTATATAAAGTGGTTGTAAGGCACTTGTAGATTGTGCTGTGGTTTTTTTGGCATAAATTAAAAACACCACTGTTTAAACGGTCAGAAATGTGAGGGCTGTCCTTAAATGACCCTCAAGGCACAGACCCTCAGGCGCGTTCACAACCTCTTAATGCTTCTGCACATCTCACAGCTTCAAAGAGCATCTAAGGAAAACTCTTCTTTTTCCCCCAGTATCTCTGCTTCTATTCAGAAATCAAGGTTAGAGTAAAGTAATAATGAAAAAAATGCTGTTGTTTCCTTAGGGTGATGTTACAGCCTCAATTAAATGAGGGCTCATTATCAAATTTCCTGGTTTATACTTATTAGTGTTAAAATACTCTAAATAATATCAATGTGACTTATATGCAGAGCCTAACTAAAAAAAATCCAATTAAACACAACAATCAACACTTACATAGGAGTTTATAATTTCAGTGCCATAAAACAAAAGCCAATTTTCTAATAGTCCTCTTTAATAAGAATTACCTTCATTTTATAAGGGGAAAGCAGTGTTCCTATTCAAGTGTTTGTAGTCATAGTCATGTATATTAAGGCAATTATTTAGGCAGTCTGCACCTTCAGCAATGGCCTAAGTGGCTCAAACACAACACACCACAGCCTGGGTAATAATAAAAATTCACTTCTTGGATTTGGGCTTTGAGCTTTATGCTCTTTACTGTGTCGTGCGGCTGGTTAAACCTTGTTGGTCTTCAGGTGGCTCCCCCGTCACTAACTGCTGATGGTGGCACTCATCTGGGTGTGGAGAACCTTCTGGAACAACATGAGGGGAACACTTGCACAGCAGCAGCCAATGGCCAGCTGTGGCAGGAACTGGAACCCATCAGAAGTGAGTAATTCCTCTCTGCTCTGTCCTGGTTTGAGCTGAATAGAGCTGATTTTCTATTCAGTGATTTGACTTCAGTGATTCAGTGATTCACTTTAGTGATTCAGTGATTTCACTGAGACAGCTCAGTCCCTTCTAAGTAGCTGAACTTGTTAAAAACAGCAGCATGGTTTTCCAACAGTGTTCACTTCTACAAGTGATAGTGCTTGTATGGTACGGAAACATGGCAAGGCCACTGTCCCACCATGGTGCTGTGCCTGCACCTACAGGGAGGAGCAGATCCAAACCTGCCCAACCAGGTCTTCTCTTCTTCCAGAGAAGACCCACAAGGATGGTGAGGGCTCTGGAGAACAAGCCTGATGAGGAGCGGCTGAGGGAACTGGGCTTGTTTAGCCTGGAGAAGAGAAGGCTGAGGGGAGACCTCATCACCACCTACAGCTACGTAAAGGGAGGTTGTAGAGAGGTGGGTGCTGGTCTCTTCTCCCAGGTGATGGGGGATAGAACAAGGGGAAATGGCACCATGCTGTGCCAAGGGAGGTTCAGGTTAGAGAGAAGGAGGAAGTTCTTTACTGAGAGGGTCGTCAGAAGCTGG
>NW_010197117.1:0-1537 GCF_000695765.1 Mesitornis unicolor | reverse complement strand
TAAAGAGCGGGTAGATGAGGTACTTAAGGATATGGTTTAGTGGGTAGACAGGAACGGTTGGACATGATGATCTCAGAGGTCTCTTCCAACCGAGCGATTCTGTGGCTTGGAGGTTAGTATGGTGGAAACGTACCTATGTAGCTATGTTGAAGTAAAATGGGTACCCAAAACGACAATGTTCATCCTTAATCGATTGAAAACTGACTTTTGTGGTGTACAAGCAGTAGTAGTAAAGTTATGCAGCCCATCATTCAGTGACGAGCATATTTTTCAGATATTGGAGGAGCAGAAAGTATTGGAAGACTCAAGTCTTTGTTGTATAAAGTGTCGGTTCTCTTTAAATGTGGTAAAAAGAGCTAACATAAAAGGCATAAAACACATAAAATGCCTGATTCAGTATGAGCTATTCCCACAGACTCTGTTTCTAGTCAGTGAGTAGAAATGGACACACTGAGTACTGAATTCCTCTGACCTATTTTAGATGAGTGAGATGATGGATGCCCAAGAAATGTCTGCTTCTCTTCACTAACTAAAGGAATACGGGATGTCCAGCTCAGATGCAGACATTTATATTGTAAATATAGGTACATGAGACAAACTCCATTCACAAACAGTGAGGCACCAAAATTACCTTAATAAACCATAAAGCAAATTGAAGTCCACTCTAGAGCTTCAGTTAAGTAACCTTTTAGTAGAGTAGCAGGCTTAGAAGCTTCTGTTTGTACGAGTAAAGCTTAATATCACAAATACAATCCTAAATAACACAAAAGGGTGCAGCTGTTTTCTAGACACCTCTGCCCAGAAAGCTCAGTAAAATAAAGTGCAAGTGTATTTTGTATACTGAAGTCAGGATTTAAATCTCCCAAAGGTTTGTTGAAAGCATGTTTGTGGGGAGAATGTATAGGAAAGTACGTTTAAAGATCCAGAAATCATCTTTTGCATGCTTTAAAATCACCTGGTTTCTGTTACTCTCCATTTGGTCCATCAATGCAGCTATTTCATCTTGTGTCCAAGAAGGATGCAACCAATGGGAGTGTTATGTTAAAAACACTGAAATGAAAAGGTACCCAAGCAGTTTTGCAACATGCTTTTTTCAACTCTTGTTTAATATTAATTTTTGTGAAACCTTCACACCCTGAAATACAAAGGCTTGAAATACTCTTCGTGCTAAATGGATCTCATTAGGAATATGATTAATATAGGGGGAAAAAAAATTGCAGTCCATTGCAAGGTTCGTTTGATCAACTGGCAGAGCAAGCATGGTCTCCAAGCCAATTTTATAGGCTGATGATATATAGAGAGACATTTTTCTTTTAAAATCATGCAGTATAGCCTCACTGGATATCAGCCACAAGAGATAACTCATGCGGGCACTCAGAAAATGCCTCATCCTAATTAAGAGTGAGGACACCACCACGTATCACAGATCTTAGCTCTACGTTCACTCAGTTCTTACTTAAAAGGAGCACAAATCCAAAGTCTGCAAACACCTCTTATTTTCACAGAATCACAAAATCCCAGACTGTTAGGGATTGGA
>NW_010197116.1:0-34410 GCF_000695765.1 Mesitornis unicolor | reverse complement strand
CCCCAGCACTCTGGAATGTCCTACGCACCTTGCAGAAGACTTTAAGAGCAATTTTATCCTTAAACAGACTAATTTGACATTAAATTTATAGAAGATAAAAATTGATAAGGAGTTGGAGACTATAACGAGGCTCCATGTTTACCCACCACATACACAGACATAACCTAGTTACAGCTTTTGTCTTGTTTTGGACAAGTCAAAGAGGAATAATGTTCATGTTAGCCAATTTACATAATTTTGTTATTTTCCCTTTTGTTTTCTTAATCACAGAACTGTTTGTGTTGGAAGGGACCTTAACAATCATGCAGTCCAACCCCCAATATTATAATGTCCAACTGATATCATCAGTTATTTAATTCCTTTTGTGCCATAATGTGAACATTTTCATTAACCTATTTGAACTTGGAGATATTAAATACAGAAAAGTATTTACACATTCAATAATAATATTTTTCTGATAGTGTTAGTTAATAAAAAGCTGTTTCCCAAACTTGTCCTCATCCAAATAATATGAAAAGTTAAAATAATTCAATGCTCACTATAATTCACATCTGGCCATATATGGTCTTTGCATTTTGGGTTCTTCACTGAATACTTCTTGTAAATTTAATTGGCAGTTGTAAAAGAGTTGTATTTCTGTTTGCATTGTAACTAGGATTAACTTTAATTTCTGCAGCAACTCCAAAGAAGGTAGTATGTGTTTCCACAAATCAAACCAAGTATGATTAACAAATTACCTCCAAGACATTCTCAATTTCTACAATTCAGTCCCAGCTAAACCAGGACAGACTTGCATAAATATTTCTTCTATCTTCCAGAATGTTTGCTTTTACTGCCTTGTTTCCACCTTACAATTTGCTACAATATCTACAGTATGACATGTGTCATTAATGTTAGGTTTCTGTCTGCCAGGGAAAGTAGACTGATAAATTCAATGCAGTCATTTCCGACATACTTCACAATGTTAATATTATGTGCAATTTAATTGTCTATGTCTAAATGGTCTACTTTTTAATGTAAAACTAATGAGAAAGAAATAATTTTCTAAATAATTTATATGTTCTAGATGGGCTGTGCCACTACAGATGGAGAATATCGAGGCTAATAGCTGTGTAATAAAAGCTGCCTATTTGAAAGGGATAGTAGCACCTGAGCATGCTGCTTTATTGTTTTGAGTGTCTGAATCTGTTAAATACTCCAGATGGTCAGAGGGTAAACAAAAGAGCTATTAACATCCTAAGAGATTGATTCATAGTGTTGACATGATAGTAGTTACTGTATTCAATTGTGGGTGTTAATAAAGCTTTCTAAATATTTCACAGTCAAGGACTCGGTGTGCATCTGTTCAATGAATACTAACATCTGAAGCCTTTAGACTGCAATGCGTTCTTCAAAATACATTCCACCTTACTTCCAGGTATAATTTAATAGATAAGGAGGTTTTGTGTGTCATATTTGCAAATTAAATAGCATTACCTATTTAGAAGTGTAAATAATACAATATAAAAGATATATATCAGGTATTACTTCAACACTGCAAATAATTTTATCAGGATACTTAACACATTTCAGCTTTCCTTCTGGAGGACACAAGTCAAAAAGACTTGCAGAGAATCTAATTTTCAGTAACTGCAGTGAATTCTTCAGAGAAATAATCAAGCTGAACCAAGAAAGGAAAAAATAACCCTGAGCTGGGGGCAAAGATTGTAAACTTTGCCTTTCTGCAACAGATTACGAAGGAATATGCTGAAATGAAAGACAGGTCTGAAAATTCCTTTCAGATAATATTAATCTGTTATCTTACTGTATGCTTCTACACTTAGTTAATCCATTTGCAATTCTTTCAGAATAAAAATGGAGAATTCTTTCAGAGCATGAGTGTATATTTTGTGTCTAAAAGTGTCTTTAATTGAAAGCATTTTTTTATACTAACAGTAACTCTAAAATATAAAGTAGTCTTTTCATGTGATATGAGTTGACAGCAGATATATTTTCAAACAAATCCTTTGTTTTGAATCCACAGCACTGCAAAAAGATTATCCTAAATTGTAGAGGGATAATGACATTCAAACATGAACACTTTGAGAGTCTTTATGTAGGACAGGGCCTGGGGAGCAGGACCCTGAGTGCTGCTGTCATGACCATAAGAGGGGTAAACAAGGACCTGAAAAACAGGAATTTCAACCCTGAGAAAAGCAAGTTCCAGGCACCCTGCTGAGAAAGGCCTGAGGAGCTGTGTCTGAAAGGCAAGAGGTGTTTGTTAGTGTAACAGTGCATCACTGACCAATCAAATGCAACCGCGCGCAAAAGAACCAATCAGTTTGAAATACACACCCAATGTAAGCATATATAAGGAAGCGGCTGGACACAATAAACCGACATTTTTCTTGCATCAAGCTCTGTCCTGTCTCTCAATCGCTGCATCTTTATACTTGTTTTTGACACTTACTCATTTTTTACTAAATATGAATCAAAAAGTAACTAAGGATTTTAATTTTCAACCAACTAAATATTACATTTTCTCCCTAAAATAATAATTAAAAAAACCCCAACCAATATATGAACTTTGGCTATTCTTCTTTTTTAATGCTCTCAATATTATTACCATCATGGAATATGAATACTTAAGCATTTGAAGTGTCAATGCTGAAAGCATATAATTAAGTAACATCCACATTTAATGCAAAACTGTTAACAAAGAAAAATGGCATAGCCAAGGTATTTTATTTTGTTATTTTGTATGCAGATTCTTTTTTCACCAAAAACTGTTTTTGCATGTATCAGAATTGTTCACTAAAGGCCAAGTTCTTATAAACACTGAAGAGTACATACACCTCGAAAGAGTATTTTATTCTGTGGGACTGAATAAAGCATAGCATCCTATTTAATGTGAATATAATTAAGGGGATTTATTCATCTGATCAAGAAACAGAGTAATTTTTAGACAAACACAAAAAAGAAAAAAAACCCTTGTTAGTTTTTTCTTAGAAAATATTTAACTGCAGAGAGCTATACTGTAGCTTTGAATTCTGAACTTTTCTTTCTATTTTTATTTCTTAAATGCCTCTAATTTGGGATAGTTTATTAAATGTAATAAAACACCGTGGCTTTTCAGTTAGTTACTGAAGGTATATCTTACTGCACTTTTCTGAAGGAAGAAAAGGAATCCAATTTTCTTTTGAGAAGTCAACCACATCATCAGTTAATACAAACTTTTTAATTTCAACACATTTTTTGAAATGGTGTTTGATAAATTTTATGAAGGTATACATTTGCAAACATATAGGTTTCAGAAGCAAGTAGTGAGCTCTAAACTTTCTCTTTCAAAAATCATTACAAAATGCTGTTTCTCTGCCATGCTTATTCACCACTGTTTCTATTACAGTAAGAATTTAGTTCAAGAGCTATCTCAGGCTTCTCAGCCTTGCAGACAAAACTGAATGTGAAACTTATGGAAAGATGAGGATCTAAGGGACAAGCAGTCCTCCTGTTGTCAGAGGACAGACATGTAGAAGGAGCTGAACAAGTACACAAGTCTACTGCTCTAGATGAAGTAGGGTGGAAAGTGAAGGGAAGTAAAGTATGGGGGGGAGGGGAGGAAAGCAGCAATACTGGTCAATAAACCCAGGACCAGGTGCTTCCTTACACTATGTCATTCCACTGGTGGGCAAAAGTGGCAGCTATCAGCTTGGCTTTACATGGTTTTCAGTATAGGTAAAATTGGCAGCCAATTTATAGCTATTATGTTGTTCTAAGTGTGTCTATAATATTAAAGTCACTGTAGATATGGACTACATATATTAACATTTAGAACTTAATTAGTGTCCACAAATTAATATATACATTAATAGACATTTAGACAAAGGTGCATAGCTAAGCTACGATTACAGTCAGAGGAAATCTGTTGCCTAAATATAGGCAGCTTCTTAGCATATCTGAAGTATCTTTATAGAGCTGCACAATATAGAAGAGAATTTTTCTGTACCTGAGTAGCAGCTTGGCATTTGATATCCTGGAGAATCTTAAATAATATTAGACATACATGCTTAACAACAGAATTGAGCTCTTAATACACCCTGTCAGTGGAGATCGAAAAATGATTCTGCAGATCAAATGCATCTATTTCAAGATGAGCTGAACAGAATATTCTGCTAGCTTAAAACTAAAGCATTCCAGAATGATGAAGGATTCTTGTAGTTCCCGTGTCGTATCTACCAAATCCATGCAAGTGACTTGGACACACTTCTGTGAAGAGAATAGTAACAGCCATTTAATCAGGTAACTGAATAAAATCCTAAGTTTTCTTTAATGAAAATGACACTTAGACCAGGTGCCCACACTAGCATATAAGGGCCTACAATTGCAATGATCGACACACAAATGAAAGGTAAAAAAGGTACATGATTGCTTAAGTTCATTCTTCTCTATTGTTCTCTGCTTACCTTGGCCATACCTAAAGTGGGAACGTATGTATGCAGATAGCCAATTCTGACCTGTAGCTACACTAACCAGAAAACTGAACGAAATATGGCAGAAAAAAGAAACATTACAGATAACAAAAATAAATTAATAGCATAACATTACTGCTCACAAAGGTACAACTTATCAGGGCAAGAGTTATGTAAACCATAAGGTTATAAAGTCATCAAGACCACAGCCAGTGCGGTAAGGGTAAGCAGAAGTGTGTTGCTTATTTGGAATGGGACCACCATGATACAAGGAAAGAAAGAATGAACTCAGCTGGGGAAAAAGAGGGAAGAAGAGAATGCAAGAGGAAGTGAATCCTGCAACTGAGTTGTGTGTATATACTGGCAATGCAACCTGAGCCAGACCATGTCAGTTTGGAGCATACATTGATCTGAGATATGAATGACTTATTTACTCATGGTAGACCTGGTGTTTCCTCCCTAATATCAGTGTGGGAACACCTAGAAAAGATTTCTTAGCATAAGAACAAGAAGGAAACAGATTTATTTTTTTTTTCCCATTAAACTCCTGCTGTCTCTTCTTGTCAAATAGACTTCAATTTGTCCACCTACATTGATACATATAACTAAAGTGTCTAGTTTAGGTGATTAAATTCCCTGAGGTTAGCATTACCTTTGCTTTTTTTTCTCTCTCTCTTTATTATTTTTTGAACATATTGACAATATATATGGGTGAGATTCAGACTGATTTTGAGACAAGTAAATTAGCGTTTATAGGTTCATGTTTATACATGTTGCATATATCCAAACTGTCATTATGCTTCTGGGCCTTAGTTGCCTCTTCTGCACAGGTCTGAAGACGCAAAATCTTGAATGCAAAAATATTACCAATTTTCAGGGAAAAACAAGCTCACCTAGGGAATGTAGGACTACTGTAACTGTGCAGTTAGGCCAAGGCCAAAGAGTTGTATAGTTCACTGCTAAACTTGCGAGTGACACTGATGATTTATTAAATAAACTTCTTATTATCCAATCTTTTGTGCAGCTATATTAACCCTATTAATTTGTGATATACTTTAATGGCCTTATAAAAGAACAGATCTATTTGCTGTAGTCACTATGAACATTTAGAAAGAAAAATACAGGCTCTGACTCAAATAGTTTCTAAGCAAACTACTTGAGCAGAGACAATATGATGTTAACATGATCCAATAGGGAGAAACATAGGAAGACATGATTAAGACTGATGTATCCTAAGACAGTTGTGTTACTATTAGGTTTTAAGATGTACTAGAGGTGCCACAAGAGTGTATCATTGCAACATTTTATGAAGTGGTCTTCACATAATAGGAACTCAACACAGGAAAGCAGAGGGCATATAAAGACTGAAACTGAGATAGAACTAATAACTTGATAGGAAAAAAAACAAACTACCAACCAAACAAAAACCCCAAAACAAAACATAAAAACAAACAAGCAAAAACCCCCAAAGAAAACATAAAAAAACAACAAACAAAAACCCCTACAAACAAAAAACCCACACACACAAAAAACTTGTTCTTCATGAAACTGAATTGCATGAAATCAAGCACAAGCCTTTAAAAAAGACTAAATAATATCTTTCATATGCATATGTAAGCATAAAACAGAAAGTTCCGTATAAGGGAATATGCAGTCTTATGCTGATTTTCACCAGTAGTTACTGTTTTAAATCAGTGTAGTTGGCTGTAACAACAATTCATCTTTCATCTTGTCTTCATCACCATGATACGTGAAAGTCTGTGAGCATTCAAGCAGCTAACAAACATATTTAACTTGGAGACTAAATAAGACACCTCAGTCAGAGACAGAATTACTTAATGGTAAATTGACTCAAGTAGTCTTCCTGACTGTCATGTTGACTTCTCATACGAGTAGGAGAGAAGCAAAAGGTGGTTGTAAAATCCTTTCTATACATTTCCATGCACCATAAGTAATATATCATAACTGAAAACAGTTCTGATGAAAATACTGTAGAATACAAGAGGACCAATGTGCAGTTGCATTACTTTTATGACCCAGCATTATCTAACTGGTTGTGTGTCCAGGTTCTCCTCTGTGATTCCTGGGGCCTCTGGCAGCAGAATACCTCAAGAGAGTTCAGGAACCTCAAAGAGGTTGTTGTTGCTTCTCAGCAACAGGGGCGGAGGGAGAGCAGGTAGTGAATTATGAGACCGTCTACATTAGGTATTGTCCCAATTTGAGTTAATTAGAACTACTTCTCTATTTAATGATTTTACTTTCCAGTTAAGCAACTGTACTTTCTGAAACTAAGGACATTTTCTTCCAGACAGTGTCCATTTCTACAAGTGATGGTGTTTGATGTTTATAGTTACTAATAGGTGTGTTATGTAAACACAGCTATTGCTTATACTATGGATACAAAGACCACTGCCACATCATGGGTGTTATACTGGGGAGTTGTAAATGAGGTGTTGCACCTGTGGGGAGGAGCAGACAGGACAGACGAGCCAAAACTGACCAATAAGATGTTCCATCCCACATACATCACACTCAGTATAAAGCTGAAGGAGGATGAAACTCTTCTTCTCCCACCTTCTGCCATGGCTGATGTCTGAACAGGACTCTGCTAGTTTGTCTGCCTTCAATCTCAATCTGTGTGTTCCTGAATCCAGCTCCTGAATCCTGCTCCCACCTGATCCTGAGTCCAGTCTGCAACTTTTCTAGTGCACCACTCTGCAGACCCTCTGGTGACATAACCATCATTGGAAGGGGAAAGTATTCAATATTGGTTCTGTATATATTTGTATATATTTCATTATTTTCCTATTTATATAATTATCTTTTCATTATCTTTTGTTATTATTGTTACTGTTTCATTAAACTTGTTTTAGTTTTTCTTTTACAACTCATAAGTCTCTCTCCCTTATTCTCTTTATATTCCACTTCTGGAGAGGGGAGAGGGCTGAACAGAGTGTCTGTCCATCATTTAGTGGCCAGTCCAGCCCTAAACCACAACACATGTTAAGAAAATAACCAACAAGTGGATTTTTTTCCTTTATTTTATTTCTCAACTTTTTAGCTATGCATAGCTAAACCATAGTTTTTCCAAGGGTGTCCCTATCAGATCCAGGGAGTTTCTTTTCAGCTTCAAAAGGGAATATGTGTGGCTGTCCCTATATGTAGGATTTTATATGCGAACATCTTTTCTTGAAAAATATTTCAGTCTTGTTAGTAATGTTGACTCCAGTTTCACTTTTCTAGATGTCTGGAAATTGAGTTGAAAGGATGGTTCTCACACATTCATTCTGAATTATTTTTGTCTTTAAAAGGGATAGTAAAGTACTCCTTTGAGAATATCTTACCAATTGAGGCACTTATTTTTAAAGTAGTCTTCCTTTAATGTCAGATTGTCAGCTCTGCACAGCCTCTCTTATACTTCCTATGGCTGCTGAGCTAAGCTAGTTAGATAAGGATGCTTTGACCTTGGCAGACAACCAAGTCCACAATGCATATACAGTTCAGCTTATCAGAGCCTATGTAAAGAAAAAGTGTCCTTGCACAGAATAATGCTTTTTATTGCCTCCTGGTTTAGAGGAGTTACCCATTTGGACATTTATCTGTGCCAGTTGTTCAGATGTGTCACTACAACAAAAGAAGTTATTAGATAAAACATCATTAGCTTGGGTCGAGATACAGGGATGTAGAGATAAATACATAAAGACATATAGTGTGCTTTATATTCTTTCTGAATTCTTAATTTCTGCAGATCACCTGCTGGCTATTTTTGACCATTGGGTATTTTTCAAATTAAAAACAAACTTGAAAAATGTTCTTCTTCAGTGCAAGGTGGTATGCAAATAGTTAAAATAACCAAGTGACAATTGATGTCCTTAAATGAAAAGTAAAGCAGTAAGTAACCATCATGGGACTATACCAAGTTTACATATTTTGCATCAGCTTAATATTATTCACACAATTTCAAGTTCTCTCCTCAATTTAAAAAAACATGCTTTGAACAGGACAAAGAAAATCAATTCAATTCTTGTACTAAATTTCTATGTCGGAAAATCACTAATCATCATCTATGTTACTGAAAAATTTAAATGACCCATTTGACAAATGTGTTTGATTTTCAGATGCATAAAAAATACAAAACGCACAACTGTTTTTCCACAGGAATATATATAATATTTATATCTATATCTATATCTATATCTATATCTATATCTATATTTGTAAATGTCTTTGCTAGCGATTAGTCTCCCTTATCACAGAAACATAGGTTTCTATTTCATTCACTGTTTGGCTCATATCATCTCAAATAAAGAACAGCCTTTATTTATTTTTATGCAGTATATTGTACATTATATTTCAACAACAGTTGTATAGTATCTTTCTTAGCTTTCCACTGACTTTATTGAGAAATTGTTCTGGAAATATTCCCCAAATAACCAGAGACAGTTCTTATTGTTGCTTCCATACACTGCACTCCAAAGAAATGGGTCCTAATATGTTACAGTCACAGCTCATTGTTGAACCAGAAGTGGAATGGTATCAGAGTGTTTTTTAGCCTGATGCTACTAATTCCTTTTAGACACCTCATAACCCCATTCTATAATGGCTCTCCTAGAGCTAGTGTTACCAGGCTACACTTTGGTAACATATACATATACGTATACGTATATATACACACAGAGCCCATTTTAAATTTTTTTACGGAAGAATTTTTTTACTGGTATAAAAGGCAGAATAGGGAGATGTAGTGCATTTGATAAGCCTCTGTTGTTTCTGGTTCTGGATGATTAGAGTAGTCAGGCTGTGGGGTGAATTTCAGCATGCACTTGACAGGCTGACAGAACACAGGCAGTGAGTAAACCTCAGAGTTAGTACTTCAGCTAGTGAAGCTATAGATATTGGCATTCATTCAAGCATCTTTCACCATGCTTCTTTGAATAGTATAAAATAGGTTATGATATCTTTTGTGCTATGATCTCTAATTAGTTTAAAAATTGTGGGTTCTTTTCTGTTTGGGGTGGAGTTTTTGAGATTGTTTTTTTTTTGCCTTTTTTTTTTTTCAGATTCTGGCTATCCTTAATTCCACTAGGCTTCCAATCACAAATGAATAATAATTTTAATTTTAGTCAATTTAAAAAAAAAGACACATTTAATGGATTTAATGGATAAATTATTATTTTCAGCTTATATGGCTTACTGATTTCGTATTTGGTTCTGATTTGGAAATACATTTCTTTGCACTGTTCAGAAATTGCAAAGAAAAGTAAAAGTGAGAGTAGATCTAGTATTTTTGTATTTCATTGACATCTAAAACTGTCCTTAAACCTTCTCAAACAAAAAGTTTTTTACTTGACAGGGTAAGGTGTAGAGGTATTTCTGTAATGGGGGAGTGAACTACTGTAGGCACACATTATAAAATACTCTAGGACTGATTTTCATGTGTCAAGAATGAATATTGTAGTGCAGGGGTAAAGGCTGCTGTTTGGCGATATACACACAGATTCTATGTATCTTTAAATATAAATGGAGAGAGAATGAGAGGGAGGGGGTGTGTGTGAATATGCGTGTGTGTGTACAGAAAGCAGTAAGGGTTACTATGGTAACAGCAGCTCCTAATTAAGACAGCATTATTTATACTACAAATGCATGTACTTTTGAAGCAGTTTTCTAAAGGAAGATTTTTTCTTCAGCACTTGGACAAGATAATGACAACTCCTTTCTTTATAAATCAGAAGAGGAAAAGTTGCTGTGTGCCTAAGTGTATGAACAGCAACAATTCAAATTACAGACACAAAGAATTTAAACTGTTTGTTAATGTTCTTTGTTACAGCTTGTACAATGGGGGGGGTCATAATGAAAGCATTTAAATTCAGATGAACTTTTCCATGCTTTTCTTTTTTGTTAAATGAATCTTATCTATAGGCAGGAGACTTACAAAGAAGCCTACTTCCTTGTGAAAGGTAACAAAAAAAGTCATGCTTGTAGAAATCATTTGCATGTATCAATGGTTTTGGATGCTAATCACCAGACAAAAATTACAGATTTAATTAATACATTTTGTTAATCAATATCACATTCTATCAAACATGAAAAAACTCCTCCCTCAAACCATCTACCTTTACTAACTCTTTAAGATTTCAAAATTGAGTTAATTCTAGGATCTTCCTTAAATCGAGTACAGGCTTTGATACAGGGCATACTGTTCCTTTCCATGATGATGCTACATCTGATTAATAAAATTCATACCTGCATAAACCCTATGAGATTAGTTATTTAATCATTAGAGCTACATTGATGTTAAATATCATAGTAAAATAATCCTGGAGAAGAAGATTTCCTTTATGTTAATGAAGATGACATAATATCCTGAAAGTAACTCCAAGGAATAATGACTCTTCTCTAAAAAATAACTACAAGAAAAAAAAACTCACTGAATCTCAGCAAAACTTTACAAAATGTAGTATAAAACTGTGCCTAATAGAAGACAATAGCAAAATTCCCATTTTAAAAATATTTCTTATCAGTCAAACTAGAGAGAGTATCTTGTGTTTATCCCAGTAACAGCACACTACAGAGTAACTCCATGAGAGATTTACCTTTTGGGCTGCACTGTTAATGAAGCCTGATTAGCAAAGTGAAATAGCCACAAAAACAAAATGTCCAATATTGATTATTACAGATTTTTCTTCTGGAATAACAAATGAAATGATTACCTGCAAATACCTGGAGCTCACTGCCTGTATTACTTTATTTACCATGCAGTGGAACTGTAAAAGTTTTTATTTTATGTCATTGGACTTTTGCAGAAAAATAGAGTGAAAATTAAATGGGCATAAGAATGTGAAAATAACAGGCAATTTTATTTTTTATTCTCAATGCTTTTTGGTTATAACAAAATAAAATATGACCTGAAAGAGGAAAGGGAGAGAAAAGTTAGACTGATTATTAGATATTACGTTTTCTGTATAGGGCTAAGCTGTGCTTTTCTGATCAACCACGATCACAGAGATATTTTCCCTCAGAATACTGAGCTACAGTAGATACTGTTAGACTTCTAAAGCTATATTGCTTTCAGTGTCTTCACATGCAGAACGGAATAATCTGAGAATCATCTGTAACAAAAGCTACATGCTCTTTCAAAATTTTCCTGTTCTCTGCAAGCCTGCAAAGGAGAAAACAACTTCACTTCTTTTGCAAGGAACAAAATTCCACATCCTCCCACTTCTTCATGGCAGAATATCTCTGCATCAGATATTTTTACTGTCTTTGTACTGCTAATTTAGAAATACATAACCTAGTAGGAATTTTGGGGTTTTTTGTTGTTCTCCTTCATGTCTGTGTTAGGGAAATTAGAACTCCAAATCTTAATATTTATATTTCAGTTGTGTCCCAAGGTTAAAGTCAGAATCAGTGGTTCTTTATTCCAGCTTTCCTGCAGAGCTATGAAAACTAAGCTTGTGGCTAAAAAGCAGTGATTTGACACATTAACTAAAACTATACTTGTACAGGAATATTTTAAACATTTTAAAGGCTTCTTTTACTGTAAACATCAACATACAATTTAGACAGGATCATCTATATTTCAATAATATTGTTTTTTTTATAGGCACCTGAGATAGATTGACATTTAATAACAAGTGAAATGTTTGAGATACCATTCCCTGGGAGTTTCGAGTGTATATACATATATATAAATCGGGACAGATAAGTAAATATATAGATAGAATGCATATTTCTTTTTTTACAGGTAAAATGAAAATAATTTACAGTATAAATAAGATGAAGTACCAAGATTTATACTTGTTTAGGGGTTTGGATTTTTTTTTTCCAAGGGAAAACAAGCCTGTCTTCAGATATTACTAGTAATGCTTCAGATAAATGATGAATGAATATTTGAATCACTTGGTATGCAGCAAATGAAAATGCTCTTTCACTGTACACATACATGAATTAATAACTTTTCTTTTAAGGTACTAGATTATTTTGTCTGTCAGTTCAATATACTGATGTTTAGTTTCCTGGATCACAGAATCACAGAATGTTAGGAGTTGGAAAGGACCTCAAAAGATTATCCACACCAACCCTCCTGCCAGAGCAGGATCCCCTAGACTAGGTCACACGGGAATGCATCCAGGTGGGTTTTGAATATCTCCAGGGAAGGAGACTCCACAACCTCTCTGGACAGTCTGCTCCAGTGCTTTGGCACCCTCACATGAAAAGGTTTTTCCTTATATTTATATGGAACCTCTTATGCTCCAGCTTGCACCCATTGCTTCTTGTCATAGATGCTCATCTTTATCACAGAATTAAATATGAGTAACTTGGGTTAAGTTTATTGTTTTTTGTTAGGTTGTTGGTTTTGGTTTGTTTGGTTTTGGTTGTTGTTTTTTTTTGTTTTGGGTTGTTGGTTTTTTTTTTAAAACAGAATTGATCCTACATAACGCATTTCATGTTAATACACTATCCTACATGACTATATCTTCATTAAAAAAATACTTCTGGTATAAAATGATAACACAATGTTTCTTACAGAATATCACTCAGAAATCATAGTAGGTATAGAAACAACCAATTTTCTATGTAACACAGGTATTTCAAACAAAATGGTGGTAAGGGTCAAACTCAATAAGTGTAAGTGGATATACAGTTGTCTGTTACATGTTGTTCATATTTGTGGTCTCTCTAGACCTTTCAAAGCTAATTATTGAAAAACAAATCTTGCCAAGATTTCAAAAAAATAACTCTTATCTGCATTGCAGAAATTGTCAAAAGAATAAAAAATAGAAGTATAACTGACCTTTTTTTTTGATAAAACAAAGACTGCAAAAAACAGGCTCTAAGATACATAATTCTATATCAGATTTATAGGAGGTTAATTCTCTGCAATTTTCATTATTAGCAGGTTTGTTTGTGGAAAAAAAATATTTTTTAATAAATATGGTCATTATTTCAATTTTTTTTTTTAACTAATGTGTTCAGACTTTGACATATAGTAATTAACATAGGTTGAGATCTGAAAATATTCCAAGCAAGCACTTGTAAAAATACATAAATCAACATTTCTTAATACACAGGAAAAATAATATATACACTGGAATTCATATACTCATATATTCATTCATATATTCATTCATATTGGTACATCTCTGTGTTAAGTGCTGGAGCCTCAGTGACATTTAGAAATTTTTCTAAGGTCTCTTATTTGTTGTCTAAATATTTCTCAGAAGTCATCTCAGTAATTTGGAATCCTTGATCCTCAAAATATAGCTGCTCAATGGATCCAAAGAAAAGCCAAGCAATACTATTTACTAGACTTTCAGATAGAAGAAACACAAATGCTAAATTCCAAAAGTCAAAAATACATTTAGATATATTAACTGAAAAGCAATTCATCAAGTGTTCTTATATGAGATTCATCTGGCTAACTGCATATATCTAGCTTTAAAGTGCAATTCACTTCTTCCTAAGGTAGTCATCTGAAGATGTAACACACTCTAAAAAGTGCTTATTTCTCACTTTTGATTTAAAAGGATGACTAGTTTATATTTTGATATTACTACTGTAGACAACTAAAATTACATGAGACAATTGTACTTCTACAAAGGGAAGTCCTTGAGATACCACTGAAAAGTGGGAAGTTATTCCTGGGATGTACTGTGACACATTTTCCTAATACCTAAGGTACACTCAGGCATGTGCAATTGATCTGTGTTTGAGACTGGATAAAGGGTCAGTGCTTCTCCATTCTATTTCCACCCTTGGTAGATAGTGTGTTCTCTATGAAAGATTTCAATAATTAATATTCCCCAGTGAAATACTTTCCATGTAAAAATAGCACTGCTTCAGGATTAGTTTTTCATGAGAAATAGAAGGGACTTGGTTATTTTTAAGGCTTTTCTGGAAACTTGATAAGATGCATTTCTATATGTATGCCACTTGTTCCTGTTCTTTTTGGGAAGTTGAAACTGAAAATAAAGTCTACAGTGGAGACAATATCTAAAATCCTGAGATGACTCTTTCAAATTCAAGTCAGGACAAGGACTCCAGTCTTTCTTAGTAATTCAGAAAAAAATAATGAAATTATGTGTGAGAATATAAGGGAAAAAATCATTACAACATGTTCTGATAAAAAGAAATGCATTAATCATCCAAAGAAGCATTTTGTTCTGTTCAAATTTTAATACTCTAACTCTGTTGAACTCATTGGAGATTAACACAAATTGATGTTAGAGTAGCTCTGAACACAGTTTGCCCACAAGAGGTGATACAGTTGTCTAGTGATTTAAGACTATGAACTTCATTGTAATTTAAGAAGTTGGTTGCTTTTGTTCCTGTTATTTTCCCTACTTTCTCATTGTTAAAAGTAGATTTATTTAGTATTGTACCATTTTCTCATCATTTAGTACACTTCTGAGGCTATTGGTTTAGTACACATAAAAAATATTTCAGAGACACTAAAGAATGGCATTGTCATCAGGAACAATGCTGCTCATATTTAAAGCATGTTCTACTTCATTAGTTTTAGATTTTTGTTCTGCTGCTGACAGATGGCTTCAGTTAAATGGATATATTTTCTCACTGAATTGTATATGTGTGTGTAAAAGAAAGAGAGAAATGAAACGTATTGCTTTATTAAAAACAAATAAGGAAACTATAATTTATCAGATCAGGACATTTGAAGAATATCTGTTTTTTAACCTTAGCTTCAAAAAACCCAGAAAAGTATACACAGTTCTATTATCATTTAGCAATCTCTACAGAAAGTATGATGAAAACTGTATGATGAAGAGAGAAGTGTACTGTGATGATAAAGCTATAATATGAGATTATTAGTTTCTCAGGCACTTTGTTTTCCTGAGAAGGATTTGCTTAACCACAGCAAACAACATCTGTTAAAATTAGATTATTAAGATCAGGTGTTTGTAATGAATGACTGAGATAAAACTAGAAAGACTGCAGAAATAAAAGGAGAAGAAATTATGACGAGGATTCTTCAGACTTGAAGGATCAAGGGAGAAAGAGCAAAGAAAGACTTTATTGTGAAGCTAGAGTAAAAAAAAGATTTAGAATATTTGAGAATTAGAGTGAAATATAAGATAGTGCAAAAAGTAAAAAAGGAGAAAACTGACATTACAGGTATATGGGAGATCCCAGCAAAAAGCTAAGGGAAGAGAAAATGCTTGTAAAGTGTGGAGAAGCACTGAGAAAAGGGAGCTAATGAATGTACAAAAGCAAAGAAGAGACTGGAACAGGGACAGAAGAGAAGGCAGAAGGTTGTAGGAAGGAGACTTAAATTACACAAGAAAAGACTGGCAAGTTAAGTATGTTTACACAGCCAATTAAGTAATTCTTTATATAGTTTCCAGTGCTCACTGAAGTCACCTACTTTCTTTCTATCATCTGTATTTGCCCTTTCTTAATTGCCTGAGTGTCACTGGTTAATAAAGGTGGTTTTCAGAGCTTGTGTCTCAACTGGGTCATATCTTGATGACCTTTCTTAAAGAGATTCAAATTCACGAGTGGAATATAAAAGCTTGTGTCTACAGTGTCAGCATGTGAATCTACTTCAAACTCTCTGGAATTCTCCAGAGATATTTTGGAAAAAAATTATTTAGCTTAATTTGAAATAGGTACAAGATAGGTAGATTGTTTAGATAGCCTTGATCTATTTCCAATCAGCACGCTTGAAGTAAGATTCATTTTATCACACTTCAGGGATTAGATTTACTTCCAGTTTATCAACATGTAAATTCAGGTGTAAGTAATGGAAATTTTTAACTTCTGTTATTTTATGTAGAGTTAACACAGTCTGTAGAGTCCAGAAAACTGTACAGTTGTTAAAATATACTTAACTAAATTAGTTTTAGAGGAATGGCTACTCCCGATATACCGTAGGAACTCAAATGCAGGCTTCTAGTCTGGAACTGAAAACACCCACAGGGCTTGATTAATTTTCTTAAGCAGCTCTTGTGAGATATCTTAATGAACCTTGTCTGGCTTCCAGCTCCCGTTTTAGAAGGGTTGGCTTTTCTCATGAGCTTTGTGTTACACTTTTGAGTCTAGTGCATGTGCCCTTGGATAACCTAGGACATCTTAAATGTTGCCAGACACTTATGTTTGGATAACTGAACCAGCAATCATATATCTATGGCCTAAATATCTTCATCTCATTTAATCACCCAGGCTTACCTTATAATTAATGAAGGGAAATGGGCACTTCTAAGGAACAATATATCTCACCTATTTTTAGGATGAGGTGAATTTTATTTTAAAAGATCCTATTTCTTTTCAGCCAGAACAACAGAAGCCTAGAGGAACTAGCCTGAATATAAGCATGTACATTACTGAATGAGTCGAGTCCTGTCCTGTCTTATCTTATTGGGATGTAAGTCATCTTTTAAGGACAGCATAGCTCCATATAAATATTCAGTCATCAGATCAATTTATTTTCTGTAGAATAGACAAAAAAATAAGATAGGCAAAACAGTGGAAGAGATAACAGATTAATCCATTTGTGACTCTGTGTTAGACAATAGGGCATATAGAGCAATTTCACTTTTGAATACCAGTTTGCACAACATTCACTAAAGTTACTAAATGTGAAATCAAAGTACTTTTTTTTGTTGATTTTGTTGGGTTATTTTTGAGAATACTCATATGCAGCTTTAAGAACACAGCATTTCACCAGAGAACATAATGATACCTCTTACTCATACCAAACCAACAGCAAAGTAGGTAGTTAGGAAACTCACCTGTAATGTCCTCTGCTTTGCTTGTGTCTAAAAGAGTGCTGGAATAATCATTTCACACCTTATGTTTAAAAACACCCTATATTGGTTATGCTGATGTAAATTGTGCAGTTGTCTTTCTGATCTATTTTATAGAACTTTACATTACTAATGAGCAGATTAATAGCAAGAGAAAGTTACCTAAAAAATGACTTAGGTGGCAGAACTGAAGCACCAAGCTCTATTTCATCCCTTCTTTTACCTAGTGGTACTAAAATTTACATGTTCTTTTTGCAGCACTGCTTTTCTAAACTGCTCACAACTTAGTTTCTATCTGGGATCTCCAAGGGAAGATTCAAATTCAAATCCTGCTTAAAAATAAGACTCAATTACAAGGTAAAAGCGAAACAGTTTCTTCAACTCTCTTGTTGAGGCTTTTCATCATTTATAGAATAATTAATGTTCATTAAGACAAGGACATAATTTTATCATTCTTTTTAATAAAAAACAAAACAAAACAAGAACCAAAACTAGAAATCATTTTTAGATAACATCATCGAAAATGTTTCTGTTCAACTTTAAAATAACTTTGTTGAAAAATAAATTACTCATTTGTGTTTCAGAATTTTTGCAAGTTTTCATATGGGAACAAAAGTTCTAAGATATTCAGCTATAACAACTGAAGAATATCTTTATTAGTATATTTATTAACAAGATATCTGTGGTGTTTTAGAATTTTTCTCAGTATTTTTATCTCCAGAGTACTGAGAATTTAAAATAAGAGTGAAAAGTTCAACATATGACAGTGCTTTTCTCAAGGGGAAGGAAAAATATGTTAATTTTTGCACTGTATGTTTTGGATTCATATGCATGACTACAACCTATCTGTGTATATATTATGTAAGAATGCATGCACATAAACTGTGTGTGGTTCATGAAGTTGTTGAATAAATACCTTTCAAACACAGGAGGCTGTGCATACTGAATTTCTGTTCCCCAGAATATAATTGGTCATTCCTCCAAAGAAACACTTTATAACATCTCATCTTCTTCTAAGAACTTCATTAGCACTACAAACATGTTCCTAAAATATATTCTTCTTTATCTTATTTTTCCATACTAGTTTTGCACAATGGTGCTTATAACAAAGTATTCAAAGCTTAGCACTGTTCAGAGTGGTGGTTCTAGGTTAATTTTTGTAAATAAACATAACTTTAGATTGCAAAAGCTTATTTTAAGCAGTAGCATAATTGTTGCTTCTTCTGCAACAGAGAGGGGATGTATATTGATACAAATAAATTTGGGGAAATTTTAATCTGGATGTCTTAAGCAAGTGATCTGATCACCTTCTTTCTGTATGAAAGATAGATACGCACTTTTAAGCTCAACTTAGTGCTTTGTTAGATATAGGAGCATAGACCACACATACTGAGTTGTTTAGGATTTTAGCTAAATTTTGGGTATCTAATCACTCATATTTTGGTCTTTTGGGGTTATAAACCAGTATGTATGCACAAGTACACTGTGGCACTATGCTACCTAAAATGCCTAAAACTAAAATCTCATGGCAGGCCTTAACAGCGGTCAAACAAAGATGCTAATTTTGGTATTTAATCATCCTTGGCACTGAACTAGAAGATATTATTATGACCTCAATTAACTTTAGTTTTTATTCCATCAAACAGCTTTCAAAACTTTTATCTGAGAGGTGAAGGTGCAGTAAACAAGTTAACCCAGTATATGGCTTCCTCTCCTTTATTCTCTAGTTTTAAACAAAATTTAAACAGTTGTAAAGTTTTTTATAGACATGGCTTGGGTGCATCAAAACTGGAAAATAACATTTAGATTACAATAGTATAGGGACAACAAAAAGTTTTAGCACTTCTTGAGTAGTTACTGTGCCATTACTTTCACAGTACATATTTAATCGTGAGTTACCTGTCTTTGTCATAGTGTTAGCAGAGATGCTGAACGCTGTATTGTCTGTTTTCACTATTTTCTGTGAATGGCCACCTTTCACATTTATACCACATTCATCCATACTTTCACAGAAGTATATCACATAGTTGCAGCTTTAATGTAATTAAGTATATGAAAAGTGGTAGAGTCCTAGAACACATTTCCAGGCACATTAAGGACAAGAAAATCCTTGTCCTTAATGCAATGTCCTGCACCTGAGGAAGAACAATCTCATGCAAGAGTATATGCTGGAGGCCACTCAGCTGGAAAATAGCTTTGCAGAAAAGGAGATGGAGGTCCTGGTGAACACTAAGTTAAACATTAGAAAAAGATGTGCTTTTGCCTCAAAAAAGGCTAATGGTATCCTGGTTTACATTAGCATGAGTTTTGCCAGTATGTCAAGGGAAGTGATCCAATACAAGAGAGACATGTATATACCAGAGAGAGTCCAACAAAGGGCAATTAAGATCACTAAGGGTCTGGAGCACCTGTCTTATGAGGAAAGACTGAGACAGCTGGAAGTGTTTACTGTGATGAAGAGAAGGTTTAGGGGGTATATCATCAATGTATATAAATACATGGAGGGAAGGTAGAAAGAGGACAGAGCCAGGGTCTTTTCAGTGGTGTCCAGTAACAGGACTAGAGGCAACAGGCACAAAATGAAACACAGGAGGTTCCTTCTGAACATAAGGAAACCCTTTTTCACTGTAGTGATGACAGAGCACTGAATTAGATTTCCCAGAGATGCTGTGAGTCTACATCCTTTGAGAGTTTTAAATGATGTCCAGACATAACTTAGGCAAGTGGCTTTAGGTGGCTATCCTTGACCAGATGACCTTTGGAGGTCCTTTCCAACCTCAACCATTCTGTGATTCTGTCACTATGTGAAAAGCTTATATACAAAGACTACAGAAGGTGAAGTGACTTTCTGATGGTCATTAGCACAGCTGGGATTAGAAAGGAATTATATTTTTATATACTAAACAGCTATGTGTACATCAAACTACTAAATGTGGGTACCCATTTTCCTGTTGTTATTGTACTTTTATTTCTCCAGCCTTGTTCTCCTAATCTGCATTTTGGAGGTTTTCCACATTTCATCATTGTCTGTTAGACCAAACTTTGATCTCTGTGGGTTAATTTTGAGTATTTAGGTGGGGATAATTGGCAACGTTGGGTAAAAGGAGGGAAGGATGGTGTTAATAGCTCTTCCCACCTAAGCAGATTTTTGTGGATTTTTTTATTTGCTTTAAGTTTGTTTTTGTTAAATCTAGATCCTTGGAGCCAGCTGTTCCTGGAAGTTTCCAGGAGCTCCCACCAATAATGGTGCCTGCCAGCCATTTCCTAACAGGCTTGTTCTTGTCCCAAAAGGGCCTGCTTCTCCCACTGTGACTGAGGAGTCATGGGAGACCCTGAATCTGACCACTGAGCTGACAAGTCTTATCTAAGTAAAATACATGTTAACTGTATTGCAAAAGATGGTGGAAACTGGTTGAAGCTTTTACTGACTTAATGCAAATTTAAGTAATACTTTTCCTCTGAATTCTTTTATTTTAGTCTTACAGGTTTTGTAAATGTTTTTGTATGCAAACAAAAAAATAACTTGACTGTTTTTTTGTATCACATGATGTCATTTAAGAGATAGTGCATGGTAATAGTCAGCTGTGGCATATATTGGAGACACAAGGTCAGAGGGTGAAATTAGATTACTAGGAACAGAGCAATGCTATAAGAAAATGACCTCATCCAACAGTTGCCACTAAGTAAGCTGTACAGCTTTTAAACAACACATCAACAGGAAGATATCCTTGTAATAATCATGCTATATGTGTAGCTTTTAAGGAAGGATGAAATTACTTCACCCTATTTTATCATACATTAAATTTCAAATGGTTCTTCTAGAAGACTAACATCTGCAGACTTATGAATAAATGACAGATGATTATCATAAAACCATCACTGTGTTGATCATAGACCACTCTCCTTGATTAAAAAGCATACAACAAAGTAACATTGCAAAATGTAAAGGCTGTATCTTTGTGCTGGTAAGTTATCTACATAAAGGTAAGATTGCTAAGCAACTAAACTGATCAGCTATCAAGGACTTGATTCCAGTCACTGTTAAGTCAAAAGACTACTATTTAAATAAGAAGAGCTGCCTCTTAGGTAAGCAACCCTCTTCCACAATGTCAGTTGCAGTAGCACAATTCCTGTCCAAGTGTGAGGACTTCACCTGTGTAACAAGATTTCAGGAAGGTGTTTTGGAGTTTCTTTAAATATTCCTTTTGCACTTTTCTGTTGAACTTGGTATTTCATGCTGAAAAAATCAGAGGATTTTAATGTGTAAAAGGGTGTCGTGAAGTTTGTTTTTTAATTAATAGATCTGGAATAACATTGTTACTTATAATTAAAATAGTGAAAGTCCCATTGCAACTCCTGTATCCACCATGACTTAAATAGCAGTATTTGTATCCTCAACTCTTAAACTAATTGCAGATACAAGAAAATTATATGATATGAAGTTCTTTCTCCTCTGTGGTTAAATAGTCAGTTCTTGATCATGTTGATCCTTTACACAACTATGGAAAGTAAGAGGCATGTATTTCACATAAGGGATCAAGACATCATAATGTTCACCTTAGTTAAATATTTTGACATCTTGACCAGCAAATTTCTTTATGGCAGAAATGATATATTCTTTATTGCCAGTAGAGGGCAAAACTGACAACATGTAACATTACAGATGATGTTTTATTCATGAGAGGAAGTTATACTGATTAAAAGATATTTACATGCTTAGAAAAAAACCTGTACTTTGAACTCTGATATTAGGTTTTAGATGTTAAATTTTTTCTGAGTACTGGGTTCTAAAGAGTAGGAAAACCTCCACCCTATATTAAGAAAAATAAAAATAAAAATTCAATGCTAGAGTGTATATCACGAGTGCCATTGTAAATTGCCCATGGATGCTTTAAACCAAAGGTGGGATCTGTGCCCTCAATCCTTTTGATATTCTTATATCTTCTTTCTTTGTAAACCAAAATACTTCAATCACTAATACACGCAATTTTATGGTTTACATGACTTCCCCTTTCTGTGGAAGAGATGTCACAATCCAGAAGAGAAGTTGGGCATATCAGTACATTCTTTCCAGCTGTGAATTAAGTAGTCCTGGAGAGTGTTGTGGGGGTCCTTCACTGTGTCTCAGGTTCTCTGTTTTCTGTGTTCCCTGCTGAGTCTCTTTTTAGTTTCCTAGGCATAGGATTGGGAAAAGAATACTTCCTTGGTGACTGATCCATTCAAATTGCACTGATTGCAACTAGTGTCTGATTTGCCCTCTCCTTTGTTGGTGTTCAGTACTTGCTTGTTTGGGACACTTCTGAAATTTTGCACTACTTGATGATCAACAGATTGTCTGTGCAGTTTGGCTGTCTATATCCTTGAGCACACAAAAACTATTCAATGTTAGTTCTTTTGTTTGGGACAGGTGGTTGAATAGCTGTAAGTAAATTGATTTAATGTCTAGGTTGCAGGAAGTAGCAAAGAAGCCCATTTAGTTTTACTAGTTCTCTGTCTAATTTTGTCAGTTGAGGTTGCAATAAAAAATATATATCCAAATAAAAGCTCCTTTATTTGGATACAACTATAGATTTCATAGTTTCATTTCAGCTGGGCTAGAACAGAATATCTACAATAGGGGTAGGTAATTTAATATAGTCTTGTTTTCGGTTCTGAAAAAAACATTTATCAAACTGGCCTCAGAATCAATGTGATTCTTTTATTTTGTTTAGTTCTAAAAAATGAGATTAACATCCTGCAAAAAGAAGCCATAACATGTGTGTAGGAGAAAACACTTTAATGAGAACTGTCAATAAATTTGATGTAGATCTGAGAATAAATCTTGATTATGAGCAGAACTTCAGAAGGTTGCAAGCCATGCATTTAGCTGGAATTTTATAATATACTCTCAATTTTCTTGTTATGCATGCTTATTTTCTGAAAGGGTATAATCACAGCAAACATATTTCTGAAATGAACAGCCTCCAGTTACTTCCTTTGCCCTCTCTAGTTGAGTTTGCACCATTTCAACACAGAACTGAATATCATCTGAAGATATATTATTGTACTGAAGCAATTCAAAGTTGTGCTTTGAACTTGAGAACTTTTTTAAAACATCAGAGTTGAATGTGTAATGCAAAATGCATCTATATATGGTTATGTCAATTTTCTTGATTGCACACTGTCATGTCTCTTATTTGTTGATTCTATTGAGGGTGCTGTAATACTGTATTTTGTGCTGTGTATCTCAACCTGCCAGTGAGTGTAGTAAGCAATCATCTTTTTCTACTCTGATGCATTTAACAATATTTCATTTGCTACTATTTGCAGACATTAAGGCTTTTATTAAAACATATCAATTAGCTAACGATTATTTTCTGACTGCTTTTGGCCTTTAGTTAATGACTTTGAACACACTTTTATACTCCTTAGCTCTAGCAATTAGCTGTGGATAAGATAAGGTTATAGACTCCAAAGATCTGAGGTGGTGTTGTGATGAATTTTAAAGACTCTTTTTTGCTGTTGCTCTAGTAATATAATATGCACCTGTAGCTACATATCAGGTTTCCTCATGCAATTTGTAAAGACTTGCAAAAAGGAAGGTGCTGAATTTCTTAAATTTGAGAATAATCTTATGTGATTTAGGGGTGGCTAACAGTAGCTTATCTAAAAGTTGAGGAATTAGTTTGTCATCTAGTTTTTCAGTATAATTCTTGGGAAACAAAACAAAACAAAAACAACAAACAAAAACAACAAACAAAAACAACAGAAAACAACAGAAAACAACAGAAAACAACAGAAAACAACAGAACAGAACAGAACAGAACAGAACAGAAAAGAAAAGAAAAGAAAAGAAAAGAAAAGAAAAGAGAAAAGAAAAGAAGGTGAACAAGCAAAATACTTTGTAGTTAAAAATGTTATTGTTAACAACCTCAATTACCAGGGTTCTTAAAGCAATCTCACTTTTTTCTGCAGAGCTTAGTTATCCTTACTGTTAGATATGTTTACCATAGATAGTCTAAATCTTCTTTATTTCTGTTTAATCCTATTGATAGCCTTATTATTTTATAACTTTAAACAGCTCCTTATTTTTCTATGATTCAAACTGAGAGTTTACATTCTTAGTATGAAAAACAGCACCTATCCATTTTTTTTCTCTTAAGTTGTATCTTCCTATCTCCCAATATAACAAGATAAATTGATTCCTAAGTAAGCTACACCCTAGAAAGACAGTATAATCATGATTATTTTGTGTATTCAGACTTCCAGTTCTTCCTGGCTTTTCAGTGCATTAGTAAATAAATGTCTAGGAAGTCCAGTAGATTGCTCTACTATGTCTTTTATTATTCTTCCTATAGTTTTGTTGTGATTAACCCATTTCTGGCAATATAAGCCTCTTGATCATAATAAAAAGTTTCCTTTTTATAGATAAGAAAAATTATTTCCCTTTCTCATTAAATATACTCCTTCCTTGCACCCCAATTTATGATGAAACTCTCAGTAACTAAAAATGTGTTTCATAATATATTATGCTGAAATACCAGCAAGATTAGCCTATCTACTTTCAGTCACTACTCAAATAGCATAATTTTTTCATCTTGGACTACTGAATGATAGACATCTCCTGAAAGAGTTTTGTCTGGGTCTCTATAATTGCTTGTAACTTTCTTTGGCTTTATCAGGAAACTTAGAATTATTTTAGGCCATTAAGATATGCATCTCTTTACATAGTACTTACTTGTATATAGTATGAAGTTACACAGTTAAATCATATAGAGACAGATATTTTTTGAATGATAAACTATATTGTTTATATATATAACAGACATAAAAGGGTTAGATAAATGTCATTAATTGAGTTTAGCCTGAAGTAGCTTCTCAAAATACATGCAAAGACTGATTTAAGTTGGAAAAAGTCTCTAGAGGTCATAAAGAGCTGGCTGGGGAGACTTATTTCAGCTATCTAAGGAAAACTTCATCTACTTCCAATTCTTCTGTTTCAGGTCTGTTTCAGGCTACAACATTAATTATTTTGGTTTACCTACTGATTTCTATCTATGAGCTCTTCACTGGCTTGGATTGTCATCCATGATGAATCAAAGCTCCATGCATTCACAGTATCACAGAATCACACAGAATCACAGAATATTAGGAGTTGGAAGAGACCTCAAAAGATCATCTAGTCCAACCTCTCTGCCAGAGCAGGATCACCTAGACTAGGTCACACAGGAACACATCCAGGCAGGTTTTGAATGTCTCCAGAAAAGAAGACTCCACAACCTCTCTGGGCAGCTTGTTCCAATACTCTGTCACCCTTACAGTAAAAAAGTTTTTCCTTGTGTTCAGGTTGAAACATGTTTGTTTTGCTCCCATTGCCCCTTGTCCTATCATGTGACAACACTGAGAAGAGCCTGGCTTCTTCTTCCTGACACTTGCCCTTTACAAATTTATAAGCATCAATGAGGTCACCTCTCAGTCTCCTCTTCTTCAAACTAAAGAGACCTAGATTCCTCAGCCACTTCTCGTAAGGGAGACACTCCACTCCCTCAATCATCTTTGTGACCTAGTCTAGGTGATCCTGCTCTGGCAGGGGGGTTGGACTAGATGATCTTTCGAGGTCTCTTCCAACTCCTAATATTCTTTGATTCTGTGATTCTGTAGATGTATGTCTGAAGCAGGAGAAGTAACCTTTCATTTGTGGATAGAAGTCACAGGTTTTCAGCCTTTGCTATCTTGGCTATTCATTGTTCTTTCAAGCCTGCTCATCATGCTTCTGTAGCAGCTGCAGGATGAAAGCTGCACAGGATAAAAAACGCTGTACACTTAAAGCATTTTCCTTTTGTTCTGTGTTTGATTTTATATAAATTTATTTATGTTATCATTTTCTGGACCATTTAAAATACATGACTTTGTGTGCTCACTAGTGTAGAAAAAAGGTTTGTTGATGCAGTTAGTCAGAGAACACAATGTGGTTGTGTAAGATCAGCATAGCGAAGCAGACTTTGAACAAAAAGTTCTTACAAACATGCATTAAAATTCAAAGGCAACTGTAGAGTTGGCATTGTTTGTGACCCTTTCGTGTTTACTTTTTATAAAACTGTACATGCTCAAATTACTTAAGCATATAAACTTATACAAAACAATTTGTTTCAGTGCTTGAGTAGTTATTAAGGAAATAAAAATAGGTTATTTTGTAGGTATAACTATTGACATTGTGTAAGATCATCACTTTCATAGTGAAAGAAGCAGAAAATGACTTAAGTGATTAAACAATACCAGATTTATATAATATTTCTCAATCGACAGAAAAAGAAGAAACAATACTTATATATATCACAGAATACTCAATCACTGACATTAGAAGGGATGTCTGGAGATCATCTAGTTCCAGTTCCAGTTCTAGTTCCAGCAGGAAGAAGTGTTAACATGAGCAGGTTCCTCAGGGTTGTGTCCAGTCATATTTTTAATATTCCCAAGGACAGAGAATTCACAGCTTTTCTGGCCAACCTTTTCCAGTGTTTGATGAGCCTCACAGTAAATAATAAATTAAAAACATTTTGAAATGGAATTTCCTGATTTTCAGTTTGTGCCTATTGTCTTTTATCTGTCACAGACTGGCAGTGTGAAGAGTCTAGTTCCATTTTCTGTATTTCCCCATTCATCAGGTGTTGATAAGGGACTCTGAGCTTTCTCTTCTCCAGACTGATCAGTTCCAGCTCTCTCAGCCTTTCCTCAAAGGAGAGATGCTCTAGTCACTTAATCATCATTATGGCCTTTTGCTGGACTCTCTTGTACTGGGAGTCCCAGACCAGGGCACAGCAATCCAGATGTGGTCTCTCCAGTGCTGAGTAGAAGAGAAGGATCACCTCTCTTGATATGCTGGTGACACTGTTCCTAAGAAGCCCAGGATGCTCTCAGCCCCATTCACTTCAAGGCAGAAATGTTGGCTCATCTTCAACATCTTGTTCACCATAACTCTTTTAAGTCAAGTTGCTTTCCAGTCAGTCGGCCTGCAGCCTCTCTTGGTTATATCCACTCAGGTGCAGAGGATGAATTTGCCCTTTTTAAAATTTTCTGATATTCCTTTTGTCCCATTTTTCTTGCCAGAAAGGTACTAAAATTATCTATCTCTTCAGACATATAACAGATAGATATATAATATTTTAATGTGTATGCTAAGGTGTTAGGTGATACTACAGAGATATCTTTCCATTTCAGATACCTAGATATGTGTTTGTGTATGTATTTAAAATATAAACAGACACATACACATATAAAAAGACTGAGAGGCAGTATTGTTTATTTGTATAAAGTAACAAAGCAGATAAGCTCCAGGGATAATGTGAAATTAAGCCAAAGAACAGTTCTGTGGTAACACTGGTTAGAAATAAGCTTTTTAAAAAACTGTAATTAATTTGTTTTGTTTATGTTACACAGCATATGTTGTGGATTTTTATGATTTTTTTTCTTCAATCAAGTTTTCTCAAAAACATTATCAATTTTAAAGGCAATGCTAAACAATTTTTACCTTGAGTATTCAAATATCTGATTTCCACTGAAATAAATTGAAGTCATGTTCCCATATATCTGACATACATTTATATTTGAGAAAAATAGATTGAAACTGAAGCCCAGAGGATACAAAGTGGGGATAATAATATCGCTTTGTCTCAGGGACTTGAGAAAGGAGATATATTAATGTTTATGAAGTACTCAGATGCTAAAGTGAATGCCATAAAGATCTATAAGGAAATTAATAGTCCTTTATTTAAACAAGAGTTTGAATAGTGTGCAGTAAATAATAATGCTGGGAGCTAGCTATAGAGTAGTGAAAAGAAAATGGGATAGCTTTTCATTAAACAATCATCATCTAACCTGCATGTGAATAGAAGCGTATCTTCTGTTGGGGAGGGGTATAAGAGGTGATGTGATTAAAGAGTGAACTACACTGCATACACATCAGACAGAGCAATTACATTTTGTGTGTGTTCTAAATTCTGGCATTTTCTAACACTTTAGTGTGTGAAATAATAACCTCAGTGGAGCTCTTTTTCAATAAAGGCTTGCTTTGTCTTTGTGTTGCATATGCATACAGGAGGCTCCCAGGATCTTGGATGACTAGGATCCCAGAATAAGACCTTAAGAAAGAACTACTGCTTTAGTAATCTTAGTGTTAAAGGCACAAAATCAACAGGACACTTGAAATATGAAAGGGCATCTTAATGCTATGTGTGTTGTGATATTGTTATTTTGTCCTTTCCTGTTAAGAAATAAGTAATTTTAACAGATATTCTAGATCAAAATACAGTATTATAAACTGTATAAAAACAAGTCACAGGTTTTTAGGTTCATATTCAGAAAATAGTGAATAATCCATTAATATATTAGCCTCTATATTTTTTCAGAATCTGAATCTTAAGTTTTAAATCTCACGTGGTTAAAAAATAGGGTATCAACATGTGAGGTTTTTTATTTGCAAACCAACATATATTTTGGAGAAAAGCATTTGAAAAGCAAAGTGGCCAAACTTAGAAAAAATAATTGTCACTAGAAATAAGTTGAAACCAAAACCAAGGAAAACAGATAATTTTTCAAACAGTAATAGCAAAAGAGGGAGAATATATATAAAAGGTCAGTTAAGTGCTTTCCAATCATTTTACTGAACTTTTCAACATATTTTGCTAAGAATCCTAAGTAGGATTTGCAAACATGCATAATGCAGGTATACTCATGTATTTATTATTATTAAAAAAAAAAAATACATTCTACCCAGTAGTACAGTTATGGTCAAGTTATTGACTGTTTCCTTGTTAATAACTCCTGTTTATTTTGTTTTGTCATCTTAAAATTGTATAAGCAGTAGTGTTTCATATTATGCCTTCAAGAGTTCTGTGTTTTGAATAACAAGGGTTCAGAATATATAACTACGAAAATGGACAACTGGGATATTTCTACTGCTTTTGTCTTTAAATATTCACAACAAGAGATAAGTCCTGTGCAAAGAGAAGAAAAAGGAGGAAAGGACATATATTATATTTATTAGACTGTCTTGCTTTATTCTTTTTCTCTTTTTAATGTGCTGCAAGAACTATGGTTGCAATGTTATGCCTTGTCACATTTTATTAGCCTGAGGTTTCTAATTCTGTTTTCTCTTCTTAAAAGCTCTCTTCAGTTGATATAATATTCATTTTTCACAGCTTCATTAGGTTTTTCCAGGCTAGGGAAAGTTATATATTTTTGTTTGAAGGACACTGATTAAAAAAAAATCATTGATTCAAAACATTACTTAATTTTCTTACAAATATTTTTATTTGATAATATACACATGCACTTAATTTTTGAATCATAATACCACTGTCACTTTCATTGGTGTTTTAAGTCCATGGACCCTGATGGGATGCACCCATGGGTGCTGAAAGAGCTGGTGGGAGTCACTGCTAAATCACTCTCCATCATCTTTGGTAAGTCATGGGCAACAGGAGAGGTGCCCGAGGACTGGAGGAAAGCAAATGTCACTCCAGTCTTCATAAAGGGCAAGAAGGAGGACCTGGGTAACTACAGACCAGTCAGCCTCACCTCCATCCCTGGAAGGGTGGTGGAACAGCTTATCCTTGGTGCTGTCGCCAGACATATCAAGGATAAGAGGGTCATTAGGAGCAGTCAGCATGGTTTCACCAATGGAAAGTCATGTTTGACCAACCTGGTAGCCTTTTATGAGGACATAACCAGGTGGATAGATGATGGTAGGGCAGCGGATGTGGTCTATCTTGATTTCAGTAAGGCATTTGACACCGTCTCCTATAACATCGTTGCAGCTAAACTGAGAAAGTGTGGTCTAGATGATCAGATAGTGAGGTGGATTGTGAAGTGGTTGAAGAAAAGAAGTCAGGAGTTGTGATCAATGGGACAGAGTCCAGTTGGAGGCCTGTATCTAGTGGGGTTCTTCAAGGGTTGGTACAGGGACCAGTACTATTCAATATATTCATCAGTGACCTGGATTGTGGAATAGAGTACACTGTCAGCAAGTTTGCGGACGACACAAAACTGGGAGGAGTGGCTGACACACCAGAGGGCTGTGCTGCCATTCAGTGAGACCTACACAGGCTGGAGAGTAGGGTAGGGAAAAATTTAATTAAATTCGACAAGAGCAAGCGTAGGGTCTTGCATCTGGGAAAGAACAACCCCATGTACCAATATAGATTGGGGACTAACCTGCTGGGGAGTAGCACAGCAGAAAGGGACCTGGGGGTGTTGGTGGACAGCAGAATGACCATGACCCAACAATGTGCCCTCATGGCCAGGAAGGCCAATGACATCCTGGGGTGTATTAGAAGGGGTGTGGTTAGTAGGTTGAGAAACGTTCTCCTCCCCTTCTAGTCTGTGCTGGTGAGACTGCATCTGGAATACTGTGCCCAGTTCTGGGCCCCTCAGTTCAAGAAGGACAGGAAACTGCTTGAAAGAGACCTGTACAGGGCCACAAAGATGATTACGGGAGTGGAGCATCTCCCTTATGAGGAGCAGCTGAGGGATCTGGATCTCTATCTTGAGGAGACTGAGGGGTCACCTCATTAGTGTTTATTAATATGTAAAGTGTGAGTGTCGGGGGATGGAGCCAGGTTCTTCTCAGTAATAGCCAATGATAGGACAACAGGCAATGGGTACAAGCTGGAGCATAGGAAGTTCCATGTGAACATAAGGAAAAAGCTTTATCACTGTGAGAGTGACAGAGCACTGGAACAGGCTGCCCAGAGAGGTTGTGGAGTCTCCTCTGCAGACATTCAAAATCCACCTGGACGCGTTCTTGTGTGACCTAGTCTAGATGATCCTGCTCTGGCAGGGTGGTTGGACTAGATGGTCTTTTGAAGTCCCTTACAACTCCTAACTTTCTGTGATTCTGAGAAGTCTGGAGCAATACTGTTAATGTTGGTGATTTTAACTTGTCACCTAATCAACGTTATAGTTGCATTTCTCAGGGTCAGATTTTCCCCTGATCCAGAGGTGTCAAACAGCAATTATCAACGTAGTTTCTATGTAAACTGCATGGTCTTATTAGCTTTGATGGTAATCCATTACAGTGCTTTTTTTTTTCAGCAGCACTGTCCATTTAGTAATAGTGCTTTGCACTATCTATAGACATTCTATTAAAAATATAATTCAAATTTAGTTCTGTTTTTCAGGAACCATGGCTTTGCATTAGTCCAATTAAAAGATGATCTTCATGTCCCTAAATGACAATTCTACCGACATAAATACTAAAATACAGTTAGCTGGTTTCCTTAATCCTAGGTCCTACAGAGAGAATACAGCTGTGGAATAAAAAAGTAATGTGGCAGTTTCAAAAATTACTGTTAAATAAGTCTGTATAAATTATTTAGTAGACTTCAAAATCAAAGCACCATATTGAGTTAACTATTCACAGTAAAAGGGTAAACATTTTTTCCCTCTGCTGTTGTGAAGTCCTGAGCAATGAAAAGAAAGCAGATAAAGTACTAGTAGAAGCAGATCCTTGTAAATGTGAAATGATTGTCCTTTGAAACTGTATATTTAAGAAATCAAGAAAGGTTATTCAGTCAATGAATAATTAAAGCATTCCCTTACAAGTGAAATAGTTAGACTTTCCATATTGTTTCCATGGTTCCTGATATCCTTTTGGTTACAACATTTAGAAAATGGTGTTATTGATTCCCAAGAATGTCCACTTCAAGTTAAGTATCTTTTTTTATCACAAGAAATAATAGTAGTTCAGATTATTATTGGAATAAGCTAGTCATACTTTAAAACATGCTGCTGAATAAAGCAGTACAGTCATTGTTAGCAAAAGTATCATTTATGCCAAAATTGCATTAAACATTCACACAGCAGTGAAAGATCCTGCAGGTTGCTTAATTAAGTGTGGAACATTACAATCATTCTTAGTTCATGCTGCAGAACTGCAGGATTCTTATACAGACAAGTTGTCATGTATCTCATTAAATATCTACTGAAAGAGAAATACTGGATTTTATGGAGGTTTGCAACTGTCTTACAAGGAACATTTTGAAATCTTTTGTAAGTACCTGTATGAGAATACACTGGCTTTAAATGCGCCATTGAAACGTATTCATGGACTTCTTAGAGTCATAAAGTCATAGAATGGTTTTGGTTGGAAAAGATCTTCAGGATCATTGAGTCCAACCATTGATTCAACTCTTATTAGTCTGCTGTTAGACCATGTCCCTAAGCACAACATCTACTCATCTTTTAAATACCTCCATGGATGGTAACTAGACCACTTTCTTGGGCAGCCTGTTCCAGTGCTTGACAACTCTTACTGTAAAGAAATTCCTCCTAATATCCAACCTAAACCTTCCCTGGTGCAACTTGAGGCCTTCTTCAACATCAGCAAATGAATTCCAAGTATTAAACAAATTAGTCAATGAACTAAAAGTGTTGGGAATTAGGACTTGTATTGTTAATTAAAATCTGTCAATTTGAGATTTTTGTGATTTTTGTTCTATCATAAATTGCATTACATGCATTATTTTATGTGGATTCTTATTGTGTTCCATTAATATATCACTTTGAAAAAAAAAAAGGAAAAAAAGTGCCAAAAAATAAAGAGAGTTACTGTTTCAAGCATGGGAAAGGTAAATTGAGGAAAGGCCAAACATTGAAATTCTTAACTGTTCTGTTTATTTTCAAAAAATATATGCATATATTTAGTTTATGGTCTGTAGATAGTTCATAATTATAGAATAGACTTAATTAGAGGAAGTTTGGATGCATAAAGTGTATGAAGTGTAGCAAAAGTATGAATCTTGAAGGAGACAGGTTTTAGTACTTCTTTAATTAATTAATTAATTGGTGGGTATGCTGAATATCATTTCCTCATTGTATTCTTTAAATATTTTATTTTAATTTCATAGTACAGTCATGTATTGACCTAACACATCTTTGTTTCAGTGGCAATCGTTTTTTATGAGAATATGGTTTTATTTCTTTCATTTAATGATTAAATGTAGCAGGCATTGTCCTTCATAAGACGGGAAAAAGATTGTAAAATCTTTTCTGATGACAAAGAATAATGGGTTTGCTTGATAAAATGTCAGTTACATAAATCCAAGTGGACTTAAGAGTGTCCTTCATTCTGCAACTGTACCTGTCATTTGGCTAATATTGGGTTTTCTTTTAAAATACTTTCGTGGTAATATCTTCAGGGCATGAAAGTTGTCCTCTATTGTTTTTTTTAAACTAACCTTTGTTATACTCTGCTGCAAAATAAACATTATGAAATTATGTATTTGATTTAGCAGAAATATTTTTGACCATGAGCCATGTCATATTAACTTATACCTAGGCAGCTGTCAATCCTTCACCCTTCTGCAACTGATGTCTTTAAAAGGTAGAAAGTGTTTCTACTCTCCTTACCTATTTTCTGTGTTTTACAAGTCTTATTTTAACACAGATAGTCTTCTGAAAACTTGCTGTTTGAAGGATGTGCTTTATGAAATATGCTTTTTCCATTTCTGTTAGAGAAGAGCTGATAGATTATATTTAGGTTGACAAATTAAATGACACTGAGACTCATTCTTGTTGGATAGTCTGCATTAATTCTGTTAAACTCTCTTACTCTTAAAAACAAGTTGGTTGTACACAAATATATATCGGGAATGTTTCTTACTCCTAACTAGCACTGAATTCATGGAAAATATTGACTGGAAGAGTTCACCTAAGTAAAATCTCTAACAGACACTGTTCCAACCTTTTAAAAGTGTGTGTATGCTCAAAGTTCCTGTGCTGGGAAACATTCCATCTCAGTGTTTATCAGTGGTAGCTGATGTCATAAATAAACAGGTTAGCATTTTGAAAAACACATAGTTAAAATGAGACAATGAATTTTGAAGACTTAACCTGTTGTCAGTTAGTTTTAAGAAGAAAGTAGAATTTCTGTTAGGAGACGCTAAAATAGTTTTTGAAGTATAGATAAAAGATTATTTCTAGAGAGTCCGTAAGAAGTCAAAAAGAAAACAGATTTGTTGTTATGAAAAATGCTTGTGATTCCAGGTTGAAAAAGACTGAACACAAACATCAGAGTCCTGGGTAGGAAATCAAGAGATTCTGGATGAAATGCAAGACAGGCTCCATGTGGGAGAATGCTTCAGAAGAGGACACAGTATGACTCATGGGTTGAAAAACAAAACTCACAGGTTTAATGAAATAATAGTAATAAAAATAGCAAT
>NW_010197115.1:84075-94064 GCF_000695765.1 Mesitornis unicolor | reverse complement strand
CATTCACCACAACTCTCTGTGCTCAGCCATTAGAAAATACGTGTCCATGCTGATAAATAAGTAGCTTCCTGTTGCCTTGTCTGATCTGTGCAAGGGGAGGGAAGTCGCATGTAGGTGTGATCAAGGATTGGTTTGACCAATTATTCCTAAGAGGTGTATGTTGCACAGTGCATAGGTAGCACAGTCTCTCATAAATACTGTAGTGTCTAAATGTCTGGCTTCCTAACATGACCTAATTTAATCTTATATAAATTTCTGCATAAATTGTATAAAATAAGAAGGTATAAGATGCAAATGTTTTTCATTCAAAGGTCATAGGAGAATGCTGGAGGAAAAGAAAAAGGAGTTTTAAGGGTAATAGAGATGCATCCTCACCATGCAATTGTCCCAGTGTGTGTGAGTTTTTGCAGACAAACAGAAGGACATCATTTCCTTCTGTTATATCACAGGAAGAAAGCCAATGGACATGCTAGGTAAACTATTTTGTAAAAAGCAAATGAACAAACCTGAGCAGGCACCAGAGCCATGAATATGGAAGCAGTCATTGAAATAGGCTTCAGTGGGCTGTGTGCTTGTTGCCCTCTGTGTTTTGTGTTTTCTGAGCTGGAATAGTCTGGTAACAAGTTTCCTAGCAGGAACAGTCATGGAAGCAGGAAACTGCAGAATGATTGCAGAAAGCAAATGTTGGCTTTGTGACTGGGACTGTATGTTTCTAAGCTATGATAATACAACAGGAAAAGAACAAGCAAGACCAATCTGAGCTTAAATAATGGATAGTACAGTGTGGCAGAGCAAGGATATTGAAGCCTGTAGGATCCGGACCAGGGGAAGGAGAGGAAGGAGGAGAAAAGTCAAAGGAAAAAGGTATACTCTCCTCTTCTGCCTTAGATGGGAAGAATTTAGGGAAGCTGTACCCCAGACATCTCAAATTATTTTCTTTCCCTGATATTTGGTGGACAACAGCTTTGTCTGAAGGATAAGGCTTGGATCTCTACCGCATTTCTTGCTTAACAGTAGCTACACAGGCGCTCACCTGCAATCCCAGCCCATAATGGGTGAATACTTTCTAACAATCTGTTGGAAGAAAAGAGAACATAAAATAAGGTACATTTGCTGAGTAAATTATTCACTGTGAATTATTCACACAGCTTTACTGACAGTCATCTGGAAAAAGTTAACAAAGGAAGGAGAATGCTTGAAGTGAGTAATAAGTATAAATCAATCCAAGAGACATGTAGGGTTACTTGTTGGTTGTGGAGAAAGATGGGATTGATTGAGCAATACAGTGAAAAAAGCAGAAAAGTAGAATAAGATAAACAAAGAAAGGATGGCACATTTGGCTATATGGCACTGTCCTGTTCCAAAATACCTTTTGGCTGTGCTGGTGGCAGTTCATTCAGTAAAGTTTTGCTGATTCTTACTATTTTACACACCCGGTGTGAAACTGAAAGTATGGCCTCTGTTACTCTGCTTTTCCTTGAGGATGACTGCTTTAATTTAGAAGTCAATAAACACCATGCATGCTCACAGCATCCCAACCCAGAGCTATTGGAAATTGGCAAACTTGAACTTCCTCCCACTGGGAAACAGAGACTTGGCTTTCAAAATTCATATTTTTATGTCTTTGCTAGTTCCGTTTTATTAAAACAAAGTATGTGATTTTTTTCCCTCCAATTGGTTGCTGAAAGCTGCTTTTGTTGAGGGAAAGCTAATGTTAAAAGAAAGGTTGCATTCCACTATGAAGGCAAGTGCAGCTTTGTGATAGGAGCTAAAAATGTGTTAATTAAAATGTTGCTTTTACTTTATCTTCTATGTCACATTAACCTTATCTCCAGCTCATGCAGGCTTTAGCTGGTTTCATTTGGGCATTTGGCCATCTTTTGTTTTTCATTTTATTATTACCACTTAAATATTTACGGCTTGAGCCCAAGCCCATGAAACTCCATGGTAACACTCCTGTGGAGTCTCATAGACTTTCCAGCCTTGGAGCAGAGCCTTGCTCTGAGAAAAAGAGAAAAAAAAAAGACAAAAATGAGCTTGTGGGTTTGTACGATGGTTATCTTCCAGAGATCTACACACAACACTCTAAATAGGAGTCTCTTAGCTGCCAGTTTGATAAATGTATGTCACCGAGGTTACATGGCATTCTACTCCCTCAGACATCTTTTACAGCAATAAAGTTCCTGCAGGCCAAAAAATTCCCTCTGACACCTGTATAAGCTCTGGAGTCTAACAGATTGAAATCTAGTAAACAGTTCCTTCTAACGCTTTGCAAGAAAGATTATAACCCATCTTACTGATTCTGCAGGACTGAGAGGAATTGGGAGCCATAAGAACGTCTTGGTTGCTACAGTTTGCAAGTGCAACCCAAGAAGCATATACATTTTTTAAATAAAATAATAATTGTATTAATATTTTAAATAATAGTAGATTTTGTGTCACTTTTAGTTCCTTCTAAATTCTTTCATGCAATTTAGGCAATATTTATCTCTAGAATAATTCTACTAACAGACAATAATTCTGCTGATAGCATCACAATCTTCAGAAAATATAATTGTAGACTTGGGTATTCTAGCACTGGTTTGCATTTTGCATCTGTGGGATTTTTTTTCAGGGGGAAGCCTGATACTTTATGAAAATATAGAGGGAAACAAATGACAAAATAGTAGGCTCTAGGTCAAACAATAACATTATATTGAATGTAACATTTTTTCAAGGAAGGTAGGTATCAAACTTAGGTGCTAAGCTACAGAATTTGAGTACTATTTTTTTCCTTTTAAATGTTAATAAGTTTGGAATGGAAAGATTTGCAAAAAAAAAAGGAAAGCAAGTCCTTGGATCATTCAACCTAACTTTCTGTATTCCCGTTAATTAACAGATTACTAACACTTTGGACATATCAATACGTTTTGTACTCAGGAAGAGATGCATTTTATTTAGTTAGTTTTACTTCACTGCTTGTTGTATGAAGTTGCAACACACTATAGTGCTGATAAAAGACTGAAATCTATTTTCTCTCCTTAGTCAGCAATCATGTCAAAAATCACAGAGTTTCCATGAAAAATGGAAAAAAATTCCTGCCCATTGACTCAAGTTGTAAATTAAACAAGAAACCGATACAGACATTAAATTCTTTGATGCACCAAATTAACCAGGGCTGTACTAAACTGTGCCCATCTCTCATGGAAGGAGGCAGAGTTCAGCAGTAGGCTCAGCAGCAAGATTTCTTCATGGTTTTACAGCACCTTCAGGTGCCTCAAAATAGTCATAAGGGCCATGATAATTTGTAGGGGATTTTGGGAAGCTTCAGGTCACCAAAGCTGTTCTGGAGGTCACCTGGGCAAAGATAGCAGGAGGAATATGGAGATGATAGTCCACGACCAATTTAAATCAGATATAGTCTTTGAAGCAGAATAAGTTACTTGGCCACAGTAAGTCCAGTGTTCTTGCAGTTACAGCTGAAGCTCTTTGATTAGTACCAGCATGCAAGTGATCAGTATAAAAAGAATACGAATACTGGAAATACAGTATGTATGTGATGTTTAATCAGGTGTGATGACAGAAGACAGAAGGAATTTCATACTATTACTCAGTAGATGCAGGCATTCAGCCTGGTAAAAGAAATGTTTGGTTGGAGGTAATTTTGCTTGAAAACCCCCAAAGGAGATGAATTAGTTGCTTAACGTTTTGTGGGCTATTTTAAAGAAGCATTGTGCTGAGAAAATTTGAATGAACAAAAGTAGGAGCAGAAGAATCTGGGCGGGTTCTGCTCAAACCATCCAACAATAATAAAAGACTAGGAGAGATCAGAAGAATCAATAAATTACTTTTCTTCTTTTCCGTCTGGTCTACTCTGTTTGTGGCTGCTGCCTTCTTAGCTACTCTCTGGGTAACAGTAATTGGAGCCAGGGGTTTGTTTGGTTCAATGCCGAAAACAGGTTTTAGCAGCTATAAATACTGATTAGTAGTTGACCCGTTAAAAATCTAAGGGGCATGTTAGATTCTTTGTTTTTGTAAAAGAAATGTTTTCTTAAAAGAAATCCTTTTTACATACATATGTATATGTTGAGTATTTAGTATGGTTGTCTGTTTTGGTGAGTGTAACTAGTTTTGATGAATGAAGCGTTTTGAGCATAGCCAGCTAACTTGACAGATATTTGCCCCATTTGAGCCTGGAAACTGTATTTATATTCCAAAACTGGCTAAACTTACAGCATCAAGCCACAGAGATTGTGCCCGAGGTGCTCTACTGTGTACATATCTTCTCTGGGGGAAGATGAAAAAGGAAACGACACATAAGGGATACGAAGTCACATTATTTAATGAGTATTGGAAGGCACTCAAAGACTACAATAATTATCATGGTAGAAGGACCAACTCGACTAGCATGGGACCGGGTCAAAAATGACACTCTTAGCACAAGACACAGACGTTGAGAATATGTTAGTGTGATTTCAATTACGAAGGCAAGACTTGGCCCCATTAGAAAGGATTAAAATAAAAAAAAAGTGCACACCCAATTTTAGAGTGCTCTCTAAGCCAATGGCCAGGGATCACAGAATCACAGAATCACAGAATCGCTCAGATGAATAAACACGCCCTGCTGTTGAAAGCCTGAGCAGGGTAATGCATTGGGATACACACAGACTGCAGCCAGTGGTCCCCCTGCAGCTGGGTTGTGATCACAGGGAGACGCTTAGTCCTGGAAGCAGGCAGATAGAATCAGTGATTCCAGTTGTTGCTCATGGTAGCTCAGCACATTCCCTGCTGACCTGGCTGAAAGAGTGCTTTGATGAAGCACAACTGATTAAAGAAACAAATGATGTAAAATGAAATGTCATCATGGATACAGGGTTTAGGGCTATACAAACAACTGTGGGCTGAAATCATTAGACTCTCTCTGCTCTGGAATAGTTCAATATTTTTAGAGGATTAAAATGCCTTTTCTACCCTTTGGTCTCTGTACTTATTTGTATGTCAACATAAGTATTTGTCAGTGCTTTTCATGCTTTCTTAAGTCAGGAAATCTGTAAATTCATCATATAAAGGGACTGAGTCTTAATTCCTGGGCCTGCTAGTCCTGGATCAAAGGTTTTGCTATATTATTCCTAACTTCTTTTATTTGGAAAAATGTAGCCAATACCTCTAGCAGACAGCATGGACCTGATCCAGAATCCACTGAAGTTATTTAAAATACTCTGATCAAGTTCCATGAGTTTTGGTTCAGATCCTGTGGCTCAAATCCAACACAGCACTTGAGCTCATATGTAATTGCTCAGGAGCTTAACTTGATACATTCAAGTATCAATGCTTTACCAGATTGACACGTTCATATCAGCTGGTACAAGTAGACTGGCTCTGCATAACTGTTCAGATGGCATTCACTGAATGATATACTAATTTGCAAAGTCTAAAATAGGGTTTTTCACGTGTTGGGTTAGTAAGTAGCCCTCTAGTTATTAAATCCCAGCAAGTCTTTCCTACAATAAGCCCTGTGACATTATCACAACAACAAAAGGTATGCTTGTAAGGAGTGCTTCCTATTGAGGGTCGGAGCACTAGAAAATGCCATGAACATAAACAAAAAGTAATATAGGAAGGCAACTAAGTGTCTGTAGCTAAACTGTTAAAAACTTTAAGAAGTGAGCACAGTTTTCATGAACGTCTTTGTGGGCAGTGGCAAGATTATGTTCTGCCAATTGGCAGCCCTGGCTGAGTTTCTTCTCTCTTGTTTTCCCCATTATGCTTTGATCTTGGCTGGGAATAAACTGTGTTTAAGGACAAAAGGCCTCTTTGGTACTTCCAATAAAATTTGCAATACTTGCCTCATTCACTGTAATGATCTATTGCTGCATTCTGTAGGGCATAAAGAAAGGAGATTACAAACTCATGTTGACCATAGCTGATCATCAAATAGTAATCAGAGATAATTAAAGTCTACTAGATGAACAGTTCACAGTCACTGCTAAATCTGGTACTTCATTATACTTTTCTGTAAGAGGTTGCCATCAGACCTCAGAAGCAGCAGTTGTTCGTACTTACTCAGGAAGTCCCTCTGCAGTGTAATGCCTGGATTGGGCACTGGAGATGCACTCAAAACTGCCAGACTGTGATTTGTTAGCTGCTGTGGGAGAGATTTTCAAAACACAAATTACTGGGAAACCTTAGACATCTGTTTCTCTTTAAATTTCCCTGAAGGTGTCATTTCTGTTTCCCACTCAGATGCGTTTAACACAGAGAGCCTGGTGAGACTGCAGCCAAAGTTGATGCTCTGCCTGACATCAGTTGCTGATCTCCAGGATTCAGTTACAGCTGTGAATCTTTCCACAGACAGATATCACTAGCTGTTTGCTAGATGCTGATAGACAGAACTATTCTATTCTATAGAGGATTGTAAAGTATTTTGAGAATTTCAAGCTGGGGTGTTCTAGAAATGCAAGTTAATACTAATTGGAAGTAAATAATACATTGTTTTTTCTAGTTCTCAGTGTAGTGACGTAAGGGACCAACCTCAGTATTCAAGCAACTTCATTGCTTTTAATGAGGTTACTGAAGAGGTGTATTTGATCTTCTGCTGACAATTTTTAGCCTTGAGAAAACTATTTATGTTTTGAGACAGAGAGCTTTAAAAAGTAATAACATTTAATAGTATAATTACTTCACATTACTTTGCATTCTCTGACTTCGCTTAAATGAAACACATTGCGTGCTGAAATAATCTTTTAGCGAGGATTATTCAAACAAGATAAAGTCCCTGCTGAATGTAATGTCAGTTCTTTTTATGCATGCTGAGTAACCTGCTGTGCTTTGGCAGTTTTAAGACTGAGCCATATCGTGCTCATATTGAAAGCATGCAAATTTCTGAGCTAGCAGTGCGAAATGTGGCCGAACTGTTATTACTTCAGGAATGTTAATTATTACTTTTATGTGGATAAGCTCTCTGGAGCTGCATCCATTTAAAATTCAACCACAGACACTGTGCACAAGTTTGATTCAGTCTCAGTGTTATAATTTTTCTTTGTTTATATATTGGTAATGGTACCATGCTGGTGTCAACAGACTAAGACCTTCTGAAGTGAATGTAGAAATAAATATTATTGTTAAAGAAAGGATGAATCATTTGCAGTCAAGCAAAACTGTAGATTTGTCTCGCTGCAGAAAAGCCTGACTTGAAGCACTTGAGTACACAGAAATAACATTAAAATGTTAAATAAAAGTGAATTAACATGAATCAAGTGTACAATTACAATATTGTTAAAGAAAGGAAAGCCAGAGTACAAAGCCTAAGCTACAGAAGAAAATGTGCCAATCCAGCAGGTTTTCTTGAAGAAGAGTTGCAGTTTCAGGTTCCCCAGGCTTCATCTTGCCAGGTGGTTACTGCTTTCAGCTCCTGTGGAGCCCCAGACATTTCCATAACAGAAAGCACTAGCACTAATGAATCATCATGCCCCAAGTTTTCAAACATGGATTTTATCTGTGTGGCTTAATGATTCAAGAGAGGCAGATGAGAAAAGAGATAGTTTTAAAAAATTTGAATTCAAACCTGGTATCTCAGTTTTTATATTGTGTACTGTGTCTAGATGTGCTTTCAGCATGAGATGTTATTGCTTGTAGTTTACAAAGAGCTCTTTCATCAACTCTGGTAAAGTTTTGGAAAGCATTAGTGATGACTCTAAGAAAGCCAACTGTATAGAAAAGGGAGAAAAAGATAAAAGGTAGCTAAGAAGATAGGCAGTTTGACGTAGGTTGATGATTGACTTTTCGTCAATTCAACTCCATTGAAGAGTTTCTAAAAACTATGTTTTGAGTTTTAGATTTCCATTCAAATCTCCAGATCAGCTACATGTGTATGCTCAACAGGAACTGCACTGCCATTTAGCTGGAGATAAAACCAGGACACTGAAGCTAGAAAGAAAGAAGCACAGATCAGTGCTAACGTGGTTGTGTTAGACAGGACTGTTCTGCACTTGGACAAGAGTTTTGATTCCAGAAGGTGCTGAGAATGGCTCAGAAGCAAAATTATTTTATGTCTATTTAAATGGGACCTAAAATAAAGATGATAGTAATATTCCAAAGTAATTGCCATTTAAATTATTAACCTCTAAAGTTTCTGGTAATCTGTAACAGAAAGTCATGTCCAAGCTTTTTAACAGGCATTTTAACAGCAAACTCTGTTCATGAATAGGTGAGCTGTGGTGTCTGACACTACAAAATCACCTACAGTGAAATGATAATTCTGTGCAAGATGTGGTAATGTTACACACCTGTGCCCAATTTCACTCCTAATTTAATTTGCACTTTCTGTTCTCGACCCCAGTGAAGGGAAGCATCTCTCCTCAGGAAAGCCTTTATACATGTTTGAAGTTCTGTGAAAATTTAAAACACATGTCACTGTTGTCCAGAATAGATCCGGTTTAATAGCCTCAGCTCCAGCCTTTTTTCCACTTGGGCCATGTTCAGAGCACCTAAAGCAACTCTGTTATACCTATGAGTATTTTTGCAAATGCTGATTGAGAGATCATGACCCTGTTGGAACACAGAAGACTGAGAGCACAGGTAGGTCATTAAAAATACATGTAGAGTAAGACCTTACTTAATGTGGTAAAATCAGGCCTTAAGCATCAATTTGTGATAGTCATGTACTGAAAAATGCTCATAAAGAATTTATGTGTGTGTGTATTTATATATATATATATATATGCATATACAGCTATAAATGCATTTATATGTATGTAATATATAATATAAATAAACTCTGGGGTTTGTTTGTTTATTTTCAAAGTGATAGGCAAATATTAAGCACTGCTATTTTTGTCATAGAATTAGAGAAAATAGTACCCTTTTTAAGTTTTATCCTTAAAACATGAGCCGACCTCTGATGCTCTGATGACCTCTGGGCTCCTAATACTTTGCTTTTTCTCAGGGATTCTGAAATACTCTGCTGAATCCTTTGTGGCTTGAGCTGTCCTTGTTTGGACTTCAGTATTTTTCTGTATTTCTTTATCCTCAAAGTGTCAGGTCCAATTTTGGCTTATTGAACTTAGGATCTAGCCTGTATCTTAAATTATTTTCCCTTAAGGATGTCTGGCTCCCAGAGTTTAGCTGGATGCATAACTAAGTAGAGGTGGACAAGCCACGATGGCCCTTTGCTGACGTTACTGCCTCCTATCTGCTAAATACATTTAGGTTGCGCATGAGACTGCTGTGAACGAACTGTCACTGTGCTATCTAGATACTTCTGCTCCTTTCTGTTGAAGAGTCATAGGTGGAAAATAGCTATAAGACAGAAATGTAAAGAGAAGAAGAAGAAAGAGAAGAGTTTTGTCTCCTTTCTTATAGTAACCTCTTTTTATTGCAACCTGTTTTTATAGTAACCTGTTCTAACTGTTGCAGGACAAATGGGTTTTGCAAAACAAGCTTTTCATTTGCACTTTTGCATTATTATGACAAAATATAAATTCCAGAAGAAGGAGGAGAGTTGTTTCAGCAGAGTTAAAAGAGCAGTGGGGGATTCTCAGACAGGCGTATGCACATTCTCAGGTCAGGAATGCTCTTTCAGAGAGCAGCAAGCTGTGATCGTGCAGCTGCAGGCTTCAGGGTCCTGAATAATCTACATTCAGAGACTGCAAAGTCATCAATATTTATGGACTGGTGGGATCATCCCTGGCATGCAGCTACAACTGCCAGCTCTCCGTTTACTCCAGATCCTTTTCTCTGCAAGTTTCAGGTTCTTATTTCCTGTGAGTAGTAGGTTTGCACTTTGAAGCAGAGCTCCTCCAGTGAAACAGAGAAGATACTTCCTGAATCACACTGAGCAAGCATGTTAACCATCCGTGTTGAGAAATACTCACTGCAGCAGATGTTGTGAGAAGTGGGAGCTGCCACTTATCACAGTTTCCCAGACTCAGCCCTGCTTTGGTGGATGTAGCACGCTTGCTCTGACTTATTTTCTCAGAATTTCTTTGTAGCAAAAGGCTTTCACACCCTGT
>NW_010197115.1:68123-84061 GCF_000695765.1 Mesitornis unicolor | reverse complement strand
TTGAGGCAGAGTCTGCTGTGGGGCAAAACTGTTCATGCAGATGTATTTTTTCTCAAAGGTAGAGTCTATGACACGGCATTCAAATAGACCCTACAGCACCAGTGCAGCACTAGATAATCACTTCCAGCAGGCCAGTAAAGTTCATTACACATAGAGCCAATGAATTAATTATTAATTTTGCAAATAGAGAAAAATAATAATTAAAAAAACATTTTTATGCGGGAAACTCTGCATAGCTTCAACAGAGATAACTCATTTAATGACCTTATTTATTGATCTCAGGAGATTTAAACAGCAAGTAAATAATAATGTTAATGTTATTGTTGTTTTATTTTAAAATTATGGGCATCAAGAATAACAATGCATTATTGATCTTTGCAAATGTAGAAATATAACATTTATGTTCTTGCTTGCCTAAATTTTAATTTCAAAGTTGTATAAATGTATTTCGAATCACAGTCTATCCAAATAGCACTGAAACAGTACCAGAAGCTTTTCTGCTTCCATCCTGGCAACAAATACCCTAAAGATGGGGCAAAGCCATCAATGTCTCAGCAGGTCTAGTATGAACACAGGAGGAAGGGGCTTGGATGCACAGCCTGGCAGTGGAGGGGTGCCTTCAGCAAGAAGCCTGATACCTAGGGCTCCTTCTGGTGAATGTGGACACTGTGGGATCAGATCCTTTCTAGCAGAAAGGGAATGGGATTTTCCACAGCCTGGGAATGTGTCCTTGCCTCATCTGACACTTCAATGAGTCTGACTTCACTTCCTGGCTAGCTTTGAATTTACCAAAGTTGCAGCTAAAAACAAAAATTAATTACCAAAAGTATAACTAAATCACTGGACACTATTTAAGAGGGGTAAATCTAGACCAGAACTGACTGTCTGCATAGGGGAGGAATTCTTATTTTAGCTAAATCATCCTTTATTAGCTGTATGTTTGTGGTATAAACAGTGTGGTTTGATGTCAAACTTGTTTTCCTCTTCCTCTCAGTGTGCCAAGTTCTAGCAATTACCATTTTAAATTTTCTTTCACTCTTTAAGTCATGACTTAGAAGTGCCACAAGCATTCAGACATAAATCTGTTTAAACTCTAATTGTAATATCCTCATGCCATTTATATCAACTGCTGTGCTGACCGACAGATGCCTACGAGGTAGAACAGTGCATAGTATGACCTGAGCATAACAGAAGAATTCAAGGCAGCTAAGACATAAAAGTCTTTCTTACTTTGTTTCCTTGGTTTTACATTTTTTAAAAAGACTTTACTGTAATGCAGTATGCTGCGGTTAAAATTCATTTACTTCTAAAAAAAGTAGTACTAAAAAGCTCATTCACCCACACTGTCTATGCTAGATTGTGGAGGGCAAGACAATATTTTAGTGGCTATATCAGACGCTATTTCTGGGATCCTAATTCCATGTACTGAAGTTGTGTGGTGAAATTTATAAGGAAAAGAATGTCTTTCTGGAAATATTAATTGGATTTATCCCCAAAGTGTGTGGGAATACAATTGCATTTCCTGCCTACACAAGATTTACTGAGGAGTAAGTTATAATATAAGAGAGTAACTTCCAATATTCCTTTCAGGGGCTGGTAGAAGCTTCAGCAAATGAAGCTGAAGATACATACAGTGAATCAAAGCACATTATAACTGCTGGCTAATTCTACACAATTTGTGGGCTATCCAGCCATTTTTAGGACTCAAAAAATAGCAAGAGACACGCAATGTGCTTTCAGATACATTCAGATCAATGATGAAAAGATTTGTTTGTTATCACCTCTCTAAGTACTTCTAGCTTACCCATGAGAGGAAATTTTTTTTCAGTATCCTTCATCCTCATTCTCTCTTGTGGTTTAATGACACATCCGTGGTTTCTCCATTAAATTCTAAATGCATTACAGTTTCTGGTTTATAAAACCCAAGTCTAGAGCTATCAGCTTCTTATGCTTTCTTTGTGATGATGCAGCCCTTGGTTTTCATCAGTCTTTCCTGCTTCTCTTCTATTTCATCCCCTTTTTACTCAAATCATGCAGCACACACTGATTTTCATCAGCCCACTCTGTACTTGAAGGCTTTTCATCAGTTTTGCTTCTTGGTTTTGTTCCAGTAACCTTGTCTCTTTGTTTTCCTGGTGTCAACTGTCATGCTTTGATCTGCAGCTTTTTTTCATTAGTAAAGTGTGTGCCTTACAAAGGTTATAACTAGAAGAGGAAAGATACATGGAGAACCATATATCACAAGTGCTCCTCAAGTATCATTTTGACATGTAAGAAAGAAAGAAGGAATTATTCCTAGCATTCTTATTTTCTTTATCACAGTCATCTCATTCTAGATATGAGATCAGAATTAGACTGCTTTTCCATGTATAAATACTTAACTGAGGCACAGAGATTGCCTGCATGGCTTTAGATGTAAATCAGTTTACAGGCAGTGAGATAGAACCCTTATTTGTCCAAAGATTTCCTGTTGCCTTTTGCTGTAGTACCTCTGACTCAATTATTGATTCTTTTGTACAGATTTTATACAACTTGGGAAACTGGTTAAATTATATTTATGACTGTTGTATGGTAAAAAAGCAGGCATGCCTAATATTTTTTAGGAAAAGCATTTAGCAGTCAATGGCAATGCTCCTTCAATAGCTGAGGAGAGCTAATTGGATGGTTTCCAACAAAGTCCATGGAAAAATGCAGATCATATCAAGCAAGCATTAGCTGTGAGAGTATCCAAGGTTAGAAGGAGGCTCATGCTTCATTTATCAGCCAGGATTAAAGGCAGTGGAGAATGTTCATTGCAACTCTGCAAACACAAAACATATTAAAGGGCCAAGACATAGAAAATGTCAACCACTGCTGTTCCAAGCCTATCCATCACAGCAAGCTGGGAGCCATTGCTGTATCCTGCAGTGAGTCAGGAGTGAAGCAAATGTTACATAAGCTTTTTTTACCCATGGGGATTTCATTTAGTATTGAAATAGAGATGCATTTTGTTCAATGTCATGCTGATATTGAAGACCTCCACAATGTTGTCATGCCTGTAGACATTTTCAGATTATTTAATCAGCCTTGTCTGGAAGGAGTAAGGCAATGGGACTCTCAGATTTTAACACGTTTGCCAAAGCTGTAGCTACCAGCCCCTGTATGATGGGCAACCCACCACAGTTAGCCTGATAGTCACTGATTGTAATGCAGTACTGCATGGTGTGAAGAATGAATTCACACAGCTTTGTGGTGATGATAGCTCTTATCCCCTTCTGCAATCAGCATGTCTCAGCCATGAGAACGGCCCTTTCTGGAGTCTTAGGTTGCTGGCAACTTAAAAGCTCAGTCTATCACATTCCCCAAAATCCATGTTGCTGCACAGCACAGTTTGCATAGGCTGGAAAGTGTTAGTCATTCTTCTATTATATTCCCCTAAGTTATCAGGGCGAATAACTTGAGGAGGACTCAAGGAGAAAGGTCTCATCTGAAAATCATGTAGTGGGCATGAGAGGCCTTATTGTAAGCAAAGACTGAATGCAGTATTGAAGGAGTTGAGATCTCCTGTTTCTTATAGGGAACTTCCAAGAGAAGCTTAAGCCATAACAAGAGTGTCACTTGACAGACAGGAGGAACTTTACTGACTAATGGATGCATTATTTTCTTACATGAAGCAACTAAAATGGGTTACATGTCTTGATATAATAGGGAGTTCAAGCTCTGCTTTGCTGAACAAATTCCCCTTACACAGTTTCTGGCATAGTGTTGCTTGTACTGTACCAAACCTTAAAAAAAGTTTCTTAAGGACAGGAACAATGATGTGGCAGTACATTTTCCTTTCCAGAGCAGAAAATAAGAGCTTTGCTCTCCAAGTTCTCAATATATGCTGGAATTGATCCCCTTGCAAAACAATTTTAACCCATGTCAGTCTCCATGACAGTCACCTTCACTGTCATTACTGATCCCTGACACATGACGTTGTGTGCTTCCCATGTGCTTCTTATCTCTTTTTCTTCAGCTGTTAACTTTCTCCTTCCCTCAGTTTGTCCTTCAGTCAGCTGTCGTCTTCCTCCTCCTTTTCTGCCAGAGATTAGGGCATGGAGGGCATGGTGAGGCAAGATTCAGGTGCCAGTCATAAACTAGCAACTTTCTTGAATGTAATAGATAACTGTTGCAGTAGCAAGTAACAAAGACAAGAAGAAACAATGGGGATCTTTTAAACTAGCAGCCAAACAAAGGAGAGAAAAAAATCGCATTAGGCTGGTTATATTTTTGAGCAGAAGTCTTTGCAATGCACAATCTGTTCAGCTGTGGAGATGTGTAAAGAAAGCTCCGTTGGACACAGATACCATAAATGAGAACTACACAGTTACAAGAAAGTTGTAAAATATCTTTGCTCTATTAGCTTCAAGAAGTGTTTTTCTGTTTGTTTGTTTGTTTGTTTTATCCCAGCCCTTCGAGTATTTACCGGTTTTTAAGTTTTAAGCATAAGAGTGATCCTATTAATTTTAACTTTGAAGATCAGAGTCTGATTTGGTCTACCCACAATATTTCCTTATAAACTCCAGTACTGAAGGAGTTTCAGTCTCTGAACTTTTAATATCAATTTCTGACTGCTGATTTTGCAAACAACTTATTTTGTCTGCTTCGTAATAAAATAAACAACACACAAAATAGTTTTCTGGCTAAGCAGGTAGTTTAAAATGTTCCAATGTATAGCAATTGGCTGTTGAGCGCTTTTTCCTGTCCTCTTGTGTAAATCTTTCTGCCCTTTTGTGAACATGAGGATAGACAGAAAACACACATCCCTCATTATGAAATAAAACTTTACTTTTTAACGTATTCAACATCTTTTTATAATGAAATGCCTATTAGCAGAATGTTGAAATTGAGCATGGAAACAGCAATGGCTCGCAGGCACATTCTAGCACTATGCTGCAATTGGTTTTGATTTGGCAATGCCATTAAACAGTGAAAATTCTTCTTAGGATTTGCAAGGCAGTAGAAATAAATGTTATATAGAAATAGCAATGGACAAATTCCTGGTGTTTTTTCTGTTTTAGGATCTTCTGAATAACAGTATCATGACATACTTGAGACAGGGATTTTTAATTTTTTTTCCTCAGATTTCTTCTCCTTCCTTAATTCTGGTTGAATTTCATACAAGTCTCAAAATGTTCTATCCTCCAGTACAGCAAGCTATACAAGAACTCTTGTAGATTTGAATTCACTGTTGTAGCTCCCTGATAGAAATACCTACTGCAGGATGTGTGCCAAGAAAATTAGCTTTGGCTTCCTAAAGAATGCATTGAATTGGAACTGCTGAAGTCTGCGCAATTGCAACCAGGATGGAATTCAAGGCTTAATAATGGTGCTTTCCATACTGACTAGAACTCCACAAAGCACTCAGAAAGAACAATATATCAGACAACAAGTCCACAAGTCTAGATAGGAAATCAGAGATAATCACGTTGTCCTTTCCCTGCAAACCCACCATTCCAGCAGGGTAGGACTGACCTCTACAGATGGGGTCTGTCTGCACAGATGACTGTGCGAATGTCCATAACTTTAAGATGTACAGCTGGCTTTCCATCCCAATCTTTTCTTCTTCCAGATTCTTCTGTTGTTTATGAAATTTCCCTCTACCTAACCAAAGGCTGCATGAGACAGGTCAGAAGTTTTTTACCTGGAGATCAGGTAAAAATACACATGTACGATCTCTGGAGGATTGTCTCCCAGGAGAAGGTGTAAACCAGTTAGTGGACTCAACAGGAAAGGTCTAAAGGGTGATGTTATAAAATGTGATTACACTGTGCTGTGACAGCAGTCAGCAGTTCTAGGGGTAAGAGTCAGCCTGGTTGCCCCAAGGGTCATCCAGTTGACCTGTCCTCCCACAGCCCCTCAGTGATCCTAGCACCCAGCGTTCAATGGGATGAATGCCATACAGATGTCAGTTTTCACCAGCCTCCATGTGAATACCACAGGGAAGGGAAGGAGAATCAGCAGATTATTCTTATCAGAACAAAGAGAGGCAACATGCCTCAGAAAGCTAAAGAGATAAATGCACAAGCTGGAAGACAGGCAGGTTAAGGCAGAACGGCCCTGTCAACTGTCCACTTTAAAAGCGGATATAAGGAACTCCCTTATTTTCTCTTTGAAATAAACTAAAAGTGTATAGAAAATTGGACATGGGAACGGTGCTGATTTTATCTTCTGTCTTTAGGCAAAATTCTGTGCTTTAAGTCAGAGTGATCTCAGAGAAAACTGCCTGTTGACTATAATTTTTGTTCTGTATAAAAAAATTTCTATTAGGAGAAGCTGGTTTTAGTGGATTAGAAAAAAAAATCTTTCAGCATCTTAATTTATGGTGTTAACTGTGATTTTGCTCAGCAAATTGAAATATTAGTATAGATTTTTGCAATTCATCTACATATTCAACTGAAAATCAGAGAGGAAAGGAAAATAAAACACTTGAGTTATTGACTCCCAAATTTAATTTTGAATTGGTGTATTAGGGTAATTTTATTTTTAACCTTATTTTCTAGGCTTTCTGAGTTTGTTTGTTCTTTATTGCATGTGTATGACATACATAACACACATCAATGCATGTACCCTCACACCAGTCTTGTGAGAAGAACAGTAGCATGAAACTGATGGGGACAGATACAGGTACCAAAAAGCAGGAGGAATTCTGTCAGCACATGGCAAGTGTGATCTGCAAGTTAGTGCCTGCTCTGAGTGACTTCCAGCATACGCAGACACGGGGCCTCAGGGCTGCTGAAAGTCACTGCAGCGGGAACACAGGACGGTCTGTAGCAGCCCCTCAGACACCGAATGCCTGAGTCCTCCTCACTCCTTTACCACAAGACCTTCCCTGATCAGTACTTGCCTGAAATACAACACAGAGCCATGTAACCCTGATACATTGTTTTCATGGGGAATTTTTTTGCCAATACTTCAAATTACAGCAGTTCTTAATTTATTTCTTCTGAAGTAGTATTTCCTTTTAAGAACCAAACAAGCTGATCTCTGTTCCAATGATCCCCAGATATCTTTATGTACAATTCATCTAGTTGTGTAAGTAGGTTGAAATGGTAGCATGTTTTTCATGCCATTGAGATGCTACTTTTTGATCCTAATTCCAATTTTAATAAATTTTTCCAGCGGTCTATGATTACGAGAGGGCTATGACCTGTTTTTGACAGTGAAGTAAAGACTTGGGAGTCTCCTGAGTCCTTCTCCTGTTGAGAAGCTCTGTTTTGGAAAATACCTTTCACCTGCAAATTCCATAACAGTAGGATAAATAAAGATCATTGAGGGAGAAACAAACCCCTTTGTGGGGAATATTTACACTATAACTTCATACAGTCTCATTCATCTCTGCACTACTCTTGTTTGTTCTGTTGTAAGCACTGATGTCAGTGGTTAGATTAATAGAAAAGTGGATTTTGCAGTATGCGAAAAGGAGGAGCTGATGATCCCCAGAGGCAAGGAAGTTATACCTCACAAATTATTTTGAAAGCAAAGCAGAGAGTTGGACTCTCTGTTGGAGAGTGTAGAAATACAAAGTTTATATGATTCCTGCTATAACAGCTAGCTACCCTTGCTAGCTGTACAATCAGGAACAAATGACAAAGTAGCCAAGGATGTGAAAACTAGAGCTATTACGATAGAGAACTTTTGGGTTGTTCCAGAAGCCCCCCTCATGCTCGTGTGATATGTTACAGTCAGACACAGCCAGCCAATGTGTGCATCTCCCACTGTGACAGGCAAAGCTCTTTGTTTTACAGGATAGAAAGAGATTTAAAAGATGTTATCCCTTTTGAGAATATTTTAATGAAGCATCACTTTTAAGGTTTGCGTTGGATTGCTTGAAAATAGAGAAACCCTTTTAAAGAATGATATTTTTCCTGAACGAAATGAGGTTGGTTGAGAGATCTCTCTTCCCAGGACCTTTGTTTAGTAGTTGCAAGAAAACTTTGTGTGGGAAAAGACTCAGAAAACAAATAGTGTATATCCAGTGTCTGATCTGTCTAGGTTTCCACAGAACACTTGACATTGTATTATCTCAGCACTTGTATGTTATTTAAAAGAAGTTAAAAAAAAAATCTTTTTCTTTGTTTGTATAATTCTGGGGCATTTTAATAGGCCAAACAGTTAAAAATGCATTTTTATTTTGCTACTTTGTTTCAATTGTTTGGTGGAAGAAAGCTTTCTCTCCTGTGGTTGAACAGAAACCTGCACAAAGCACAGCCTTCATGATAGAAAGAGTCAAAATTCAAGTCAAGTGAGTTCCTCCCACTTGCACACTGAGTGACTTGTTTTGCTCTGCAATAGAGGAAAGCTTTCATGTAGGGCAGTGAGAACTGCCTGGCTGCTTGTCTTTAAAGCCAGCTGTGAGGTGAGTCACTTGCCCTTCTTGTACTGCTGTAACAGTGCTGGGTTTTAACATATAGGAAATGTTACATATTAAATATGTTTGTTCTCCATCAGTAGAGGTAATAAAAACCCCGTAGACACAGAAGCTTTCCTGCAGACCGTGCCCTTCTTTGCAGGGTTGGCTTGAGGGTGTCTCAAGGCAAGCTGGCTGCAAAGGAGGCAGCAGGGGATGCTTCAGCAGGGGATGCTTCAGCAGGGGATGCCTCAGCATAGGATGCCCGTGGCCTGGCTCCACGACTGGAACAGACAGAACAGGAAAAGCCTTCCTCATAGTTGCTGTCAAATCTGCTTATGAGAATAGAAAGGATGTAGAGAGTCTTTGAACAAAAGCAAACAAAAAAAAACCCCTACAACAAAACTTTTAAAATATCTGAATATATCTTTGTCATGACAGGAGCTCTTTCTGATCTGAGTACCCACGATTACAGGATCTGAAGTTGAAGCCTAGGCAGAAGGCTGCATTGTCCTGTATATCTTGTATGTTTACCATACCAGAAAGCTTGAAAAGCTTGGAAAGTTTGAAGCCAAAAAGCTTGAAAACTTGCAGGTCTTTCCTTTGGAAGGTTTTGACTAGCAGTTTACAAAGAGCAGACACTCTACTACACTCAAATAGCTGTTCCTTTTATCAATTGGAACGAAGGGCTTGGGAAAAAAATATTTTTAGGTGTATAGACTCCATAAAGTTGTATTATCTTCTGCCAATGATTTGTGCAGCCTGACTTCTCTTGGCACCCCCAAGGGGCCTCTCTTGAGCTATTATTCTTTTTTCCTTATGGACCCGTTAGCCAAAGCAATATATTCAGACAGTAAACATCCCAACTACAACATTGACAAATACTACTAAGAAATTATTATGAAGCATTTCTCTTTTCATTGCAAGTGTTACAACACTAAAGTCTGACATTCTGCAACACTGAAGAGCTTTATGTCAGGTGTCCAGCAAAGCATATAAAACTCAAATCTAACCATGGAAAAGTCTGTAGTAGCTGATGTTTAGGTCTGACCTTTTTATGTACATTAAAATCTGTTTTAGATCATTGCGAGACATTTTTATGCTTTCTTCTGACCTCATATAGTTAGATTCTTGGTATTTAAGGTTTTACAGTAAGAAACATAAACAAATAAAATTGGGTTTCCCTTCCTCCTTTTCTTAAAATACTTTCAAGTATTTTTTCCACTGCTTAAGTGAAAGATACTGAGTATGTAGCTCTATGCTATAAAGAAGATGCATGGCCTGTTTGGAAGGGCCACCATCTCATTTTTTGCTCATTCAAACAGTGGCAAATTTTACTCTAAGTTTTCATACAAGTGTCAGACTCGTTTATCCCATCACACCACCATACAATTCTCCCACGTCTGCACATTTTATATGTATGCTAGTAGGTGAACACACACATATGTGCTTATAGATACATATGTGTGTGTGCATTTGTTTATATACCTTTAAATAGATGTATGCCAAAGCTGTGTGGATTACAAAATTACTATCTTGTCCAGCTTTAGTTGATCACACAAAATTTATAGTGCCTGTGGGGAAAAGGCTGTTAAGTACAGTGCTGGCAAAATCTTTCTGATTTCTTTCCTCTGGCTCCAAAACTTAATTTATTGTCATGCTCAAGCTTTGTTCTGCATTTGTAGCCTATGGCAGAGAGTGGGATGGGTGAGAAGTCAAGAGAATGCAGGATTGAGCACAGTGCAGCAAACTGAAATGTCAGAGACGTGTTGGCAGCCTGTGATACAAGCAAAATGAAACCCTCGGCTGGACAGTAGATTCTGCACACATCTACAGTAGAGTCCCAAGCATGTGAACCCCCAAAATGTCACCACTGATGTCCTTGTTTGTGCTCAAAAAACCCAAACACAGTAACAAACATAAAATTATGTAAGTTATAGAGGGGTCTAAAGGATAAAGTTTATTGATATTGCTGCATCTTGGGATAGAAATGCACCTTCATGAGACAGAAAAGATGACTTCTGTGACACATAATATGCCATGAGAGACACTTTGTATGGAGGCACAAACAGCTTCCAGTTGCACCTTCCCAATGTGCTTATCACAGCTGGCTTCCACCCAGGTGGCACCTGTCCATGCCAGGGGTGGAAAGAGCAGCTGAAATGTCTGCTGATGGTGGGCTGGATTGCATGACTGTCCTGTCATGAAATTCTGAATGTTTACTGTCCTCAATGTAAAAGCAGGAAAATGGCCAAAGTAACGGATGTTGGGATTACGCAAGATACAGAGTTCCAGCAATTCACACAAGAGGTTTTACACCATCACTGCACAGAGAGGTTTAGTCCTAACAGTTTAGAAAGTTTCTTAATTAAAAATTAAGATGATGAGGTAGGATGATGAGAAAACGTGATGAATGACTGCAGCAGAGTGCATGTAGTGCATCTGCTGATAACTGGGGCCCACAAGAATGCTTTTATTTGTCAAAATGCTTATTCAGCACAGTTAAGCAGTGGGTAAACACTACACCTACTGTATTTGGGAAGGGCATGTTTCAATGGGACCGCTGGTGTGTCAGCAGGCTTATTCATAGAACTTAATGAGTGTAAATTGGTATTTGCTAGTGTAAAAATACTTTCCCATATACAGAGAAAAAGAACTGATCTTTTAATTGATCTTTGAACTTCGTTACAATTGACAATCTTGAGATGCCAGTGTGCAAAGTTAATTAAGTTGTCGAAGATAATTTAAGAAGCTGAGCCTGGTTTTGTTTGAAGGTCTTTGTCATCTACAAATTCGAGAGAGGTGCTGCAAAGCCGCGGGTGATGCCAGAGTAAACAGAGAATGAAAGAGGAGCAGCGTTATCTCTGTCAGGATTGCTCTTTGTTGTGAGTGAGGATCATCTTATTCTGACTCACAGAATTCCTATGCGATGGCAGGACTAAAAGCAGAGTTTAAGTCTATACAATTTAAAAAATAAAACTGCTAGCCATTGGAGGTGAGCAGAGAAAATGGACAGAAGAATTTTGTACCATCTTCAAAATTTCGCATGTGTTTAGCAGAGGAAAGGAGAAAGGGAAATTAATGGAATTAAAACAAACAAACATGAATAAATTGCATTTTTACTCATACTTAACTTTTTGGTTCTAAGGCCTTAAACATGCATTCCTTGAACATTTCCAATGCCAGCTTCCCTCTTCTGTGCTTATGTGTTTAAGAGAATAAAATTTGATTGACTTTATTCAATTACTACAAATATTTGCAGAATGACTTCCAAAGCGGCCCCAATACTTTGAGACTCCGCCAGCTTTATTTCTACACATGTGTGGGCAACTGTGACTGCAAGAGTGTGCCCTGTGTGAACAACATCTTCCACTTGCCAGAATAATTGTCAATTTGTGGTTGGATAAAGATTTCTTCAAGGGAGAGTCTCTTCTCTCTGATGGGTACAGTAACTGCTCTCTTTAGTTTTATTGTTCTCTCTATAAAAAAGGATAATTTTGGCTCAAAACGTTAAAAATACTTTTCCTTGGAAAAACAGAATAGCAATAATAATATGTCTGTCCTGCAAACCCTTCATATGCAAAACTCCGTCCAGCTCACAGGAACTCAATAAAGAGTGGGTTTAAAAGGTTTCTGATGAGATAGAACTGGTAAATCAGCAAGAATGGAGGTAATGTAATTTATTTAGAGAACTTTTTGCAGAGAAAGTAAAATGCCAGAAAATTTTGCAAGTCAGAGGTGTAAATACAGTAAAATGGCAGGATGAAAATGGAAAATAAATGCTTTGCATAATTGTTTTCCAGTAATTTGTGGTAATAATGAATGAAGATTTAATTTCCCAGATTTCTCATCAAATGACCCATCTTTAGGATGGAGGGGTTTTTTTTGGGGGGGTGAGAGTTTCAATGACAAAAAAGTGCTTTAAATATGTTCATTTTATGAATACCTGCTTGTAGCGAAGGGCTGCAGTAACTCTTGTGGGAAAAGACAAAAATTACAGAGAATGCATTTTGTTTTCCTGGTTAACAAAGAGCCACCTCACCACAGCAATGTGAGAGAGAAAGTTGTGGCGTTCTTTTTCACATACATTAACAGATCTATGCTGTTACATGTCTTGGTGAATACAAATTACAAAGGATGTTTGAAACATAATCCTTGGACAACTTCACTTAGAAATTTTTTTAACGCCTTCAGATAATACAAGTCCCTTGAGCTTCAGGAGATCAATAAACTCGTGTAGGTGGAGGCTCCTGGTGATGCACAGCAGGAGCTGTTTCCCAGCTGTATCACTGATTAGCAGGAATCTCACCTTGCCAAGCCTGTAAAGCTTTGCAGAAAATACACCAATTAAGTGTTCAAATCCTTCAGCCTTAAGCCATATGTCAGGGGAAAATAATTCACTGGCACAGGGCTTTGGGTCAAGCTTCTTAGCCCAGCAGTTGATGTGATAATGCTTTAGCATTTTGCTGCTTGCCCACCCAGGAGGAAGGAGAGGGAGACCTGGCTATTGTTTCTCTCTAAAGCAGAGCTCTGAGGAATATGAATGTGTGACTCATTAATAATCTCAATTTTAAGGAAAGGTGATGGAGGAGGAGGATTTAAAGTATTCTTGGCTCAGCGAGTATTCATTGAAGGAGTGTTGCTTTGTGCTGCCTCACAGCTCTGCCTGCAGTTCAGGGCTCTTGCTGCTGCTACCCGCTACTTGCACCAATTAAGCAGACAGGTCTGTGGGGTAGATTTTGGGGAATGGGCAAGGAAATCAGATTTACTTATGGAAAAGAAGGGTTGATTCTTAAGGGCTGGCAGAGAGTATACAAGGTCTTACTGAGGATAGTCACTTGTTTAGCTGCAGGCTAAATTAAGATAGTCACTAAAAGTGCGTGGAAAGCTCCTCAGATGTCAGAATTGCAGGGCAAGACTGACCAACTCTGCCCCAATGCACTGTCTGTGGAACAAGATCACCTTCGAGGAGGCAAAGAAAAACCCAGAAAAGGTGAATGAAAACTCACAGTGACTAAAAAGGATTTCCTGCCATGTCTCAAAAGTATAAGAAAGGCCCTACTCTTCTGAACTGTAAAATTTATTCCTTTTCCCAGCAGAGAAAAGGCAAGCGCCTGGCCACACAGTCATTGCAGTGTTGCCATCTGAAGCCCCTCATGTATGCCCCAGCATCTAGAGGGTTTTAGACTCACCCTGCAGTAAGACACCACAGCCTCAGCTCTAAGGAGCAAGAGGAAACCCAAAGACTTCATTAAAAAGAGAAAGCTGGAAGTATTTCAGCCATCTTCCAACAGGAAGACATTTGCTTCTGCATTGAGATGAGTATCAAAAGTTCAGATATCATGGGCCACCTCTTCCCCATAACTCACCCAGCTCTCACAGCTCAGCATCTCCAAAGTGATGTGGATCAGGGTAGGAAGGAGTCTGCAGTAGGACAGAACGGAAAGTTCTGAAACTGAGACTGAAACTGAGAGATGCCAAGGTTTAGGCCTACAATCTAGTTGATAAAGCAACTTCTCCCAGAACTCACATTCATCCCAGGAACAAATTTCCTCTTAAGTATGTAGCAACTCTAGCTCCAAGCAGTGCGAAGTGTGAAATTTGAATGTGGGGGGGGAAGAACAGTAAATTAATCTACATTAGGTGCAGACACAGAATACAGAGATTACATATTGTGAACAAACACTGAGCCTGAATCACAGAATCACGAAATGTTAGGAGTTGGAAGGGACCTTGAAAGATCATCCAGTCCAAACCCACTGCCAGAGCAGGATCATCTGGACTAGGTCACACAGGAACACGTCCAGGCGGGTTTTGAACGTCTCCAGAGAAGGAGACTCCACAACCTCTCTGGGCAGCCTGTTCCAGTGCTCTGTCAACCTCACAGTAAAAATGTTTTTTCTTATGTTCCTTATGTTTGAACCTCCTATGCTCCAGCTTGCTCCCATTGCCCCTTGTCCTATCATTTGAGATCAGAGAGAAGAGCCTGGCTCCTTCCTCCTGAGTTTGCTTTAAACTGAGTTTCTCCACCTGCCTATGGTTGTCTCACATATGACCAAAATACTGGGCATGCTTTTTGCTTTTACAGGGTTTCTGCATAAATGTTTATGTGCTGTGAATTAAATCATGCACTTAAAGAGGGAAGAGGATGAAATGGAAAACTTACTAACCCTAATGATGGATGGATTGCTCATTACTCATACTAACGGATGACTGGTCCAGGCAGGAAGTTTCCATCCAGTAAATGTATCTCTCTGAAAATTTGCCAGGTAGAGGTAAAGAAAAATGTTACTTTTGCCATTACTTCTTTGAAGGGCTCTGGACTCTTTCTAGAGAAGGAATAAAGAAGAACCTACAAGACTAAGAAATACTGAATAACTGGCATAATCTGAGCTTAATAAACCAAGCTTTTCTATTTGTCTTTCTCAATAACCTATTCTGTTTCCTGACCTATGTGCTGGAAGTACTTTATAATGCGAATATCTATCTTACTTCATTAAAACTGACATTATCAATTAGTAGCTAAGGTAAAAGCTTTATAAACTTCAGCTCAAAATGTGAATAGTGTAAAATGGACAGTTTTGCAGTCCCCTCTGTCAAATATTCTATTTATTTCAGTGCTTTGGAAGATAAGAAAGAGCTGTATCTTCAGCCAGTCCTTTGTTAAGCTAATTTCAGCTCTGCTAGACAGCTGCTTTAAAATAATAACTTAGATCTTGGAATTAAAACTAGTACTTTATCTGTTGAAGTGAATATTTGGAAACACATAATTTAGATTTTTTTTTTCTCTTGAAGCAGCTTGAATTGACCCATAAACTATAAGTATCCTTTGGCTATAGCTTTTTTTAAAAAAAAACATAGAATTTTCACCTCTGCATGCATGTGTAAAGTATCTGCACATCAAGAATTCACAGGTACAAATAAATACACTCTATGTGTTCTTCTATGAGCCATCTTTTTGTTATACACTTATACAGCAGGAGTCTGCTCTATGAGTGTCTTTAAGTGAGAAGGACTAGGTGGGACCAGTCCAGGTTTCACACATCATTAAACTCCTTTGAGAAATTGATAAAACTCCACCCTATAAGAAGTTGAATTCCTTGCCCAGACTTCTTCTACTGGAAGATTATGGAAGAACTAGAGCTCCCATATGTCTGTTTTTTCACAGACATTTCCTGGTTTTCTACCTGATTTTTTTATCTGGGACAAATTTGCAGATTTCTTTTTGATGTTCTTTTCAGGATTTCTGGCTGTCTCGCAGCCTGAACAGAGTACTGCTCACTGCTATACATTTTCAAGCATTACTGCAAAGCCCACACTAGTTAACTACACAGATCTGGTTCCGTAAGTAATTTAACAATGATAAAAATAACCATCATGCTGAAACTCCATTCAGCTGAAGACCTCAAATGCTCAATTAATACAGGACCTTAAACCACAGTGCCTCAGAAGGGTTATCAAGGAGAAGGATATATGGCAATCACACCAGCAACTGAGTGATAGATACTCTTGGGAGATGTTCTGTGTTGTTACAAAATTTGAATTAAGAGGGATACACACCGTTATG